>NC_036856.1:38499237-38509361 GCF_002910315.2 Salvelinus sp. IW2-2015 | reverse complement strand
GTGTTGGCAGCGTCCCTATCCCAAGTAGTGTTGGCATTGGAATTGCCAGCCTTCAGAGGAACTGAATGACTGACGCATGAGGGCAATTGCTTTGCCACGTGTGTGTGTGGTGTTTGTGTCTCTGTCTCTGGAGAAGGTTTGTTCACTGGAAGCTGTAGCTTTGCTCTGGAACTCTCTCTTGTGCGTCATCCGTCTCCTAGCCAGGATGCAGATGCAACACCACTTTCTCCTGTGTGTGTGTGTGTGTGTTGTGTGTATTCCTGTGTGGTGTGTGCCTGGACAGTGTCCACATGCTTGTGTGTGTGTGCAGCATTTGTCGGTGTTGTTACCTCTACTGATCGAGCTCTGCAGTGTCTGTGCCGTGTGTCAGTGAGCCGGTCTCTGCAGTGTCTGTGCTGTGTGTCAGTGAGCCTGTCTCTGCAGTGTCTGTTCTGTGTGTCAGTGAGCCTGTCTCTGCAGTGTCTGTGCCGTGTGTCAGTGAGCCTGTCTCTGCAGTGCCTGTTCCGTGTGTCAGTGAGCCTGTCTCTGCAGTGTCTGTGCTGTGTGTCAGTGAGCCTGTCTCTGCAGTGTCTGTGCCGTGTGTCAGTGAGCCTGTTCTGCAGTGTCTGTTCTGTGTGGTCAGTGAGCCTGTCTCTGCAGTGTCGGTTCTGTGTGTCAGTGAGCCTGTCTCTGCAGTGTCTGTTCCGTGTGTCAGTGACCTGTCTCTGCAGTGTCTGTTCCGTGTGTCAGTGAGCCTGTCTCTGCAGTGTCTGTCCGTGTGTCAGTGAGCCTGTCTCTGGGAGTGTCTGTCTGTGTGTCAGTGAGCATGTCTCTACTGTGTCTGTTCCGTGTGTCAGTGAGCCTGTCTCTGCAGTGTCCTGTGCCGTGTGTCAGTGAGCCTGCTCTGCAGTGTCTGTGCCGTGTGTCAGCGAGCCTGTCCTCTGCAGTGTCTGTTCCGTGTGTCAGTGAGCTGTCTCTGCAGTGTCTGTGCTGTGTGTCAGTGAGCCGGTCTCTGCACGTGAGCCTGTCTCTGCAGTGTGTGCTGTGTGTCAGTGAGCCGGTCTCTGCACAGTGAGCCTGTCTCTGCAGTGTCTGTTCCGTGTGTCAGTGAGCCTGTCTCTGCAGTGTCTGTTCCGTGTATCAGTGAGCCGGTCTCTGCAGTGTCTGGGCCGTGGTGTCAGCGAGCCTGTCCACAGGAGTAATGAAAGAAGGCAGCAGGGGCCAGCCAGCCAGTTAATCAGTCAGCCAGCTCCAGACCTGCACTGCGCAAGCTGAGCCTCTTCTTCTCTGTTCTCACACACCAAAGTCACATTCAGCTCTGCCTTTGTTACAAACAGGAGGTTGGTTATTGAAGAAGGTTCTCTTCAAAATATTTCCCTACATATCACCTCTTGTATCATCAACAACATATACAAACAACGGTCATTTGTTTACAAAGTCAATTCCATGTTAATATTTTACATAACTGTGACAGACCTACACCTTCCTACTTCTTGTAATGAGATGGTGTTGTTGTGAAGGAAATTTCTTGTAAGGAAGGAATTGTCATTGCTATCCAGTACTGCTGGCTGGAGCCAGGGCCAAGCCTTCCTGGAGCCAGGGCCAAGCTTCCTGGAGCCAGGGCCAGGCCTTCCTGGAGCCAGGGCCAGGCCGCGTGGAGCCAGGGCCTTCCTGGAGCCAGGGCAAGCCTTCCTGGAGCCAGGGCCAAGCCTTCCTGGAGCCAGGGCCAGGCCTTCCTGGAGCCAGGGCCACCTTCCTGGAGCCAGGGCCAGGCCTTCCTGGAGCCAGGGCCAAGCCGCGTGGAGCCAGGGCCAGGCCTTCCTGGAGCCAGGGCCAAGCCGCGGCCTTCCTGGAGCCAGGGCCAGGCCTTCCTGGAGCCAGGGCCAGGCCGCGTGGAGCCAGGGCCTTCCTGGAGCCAGGGCCAGGCCTTCCTGGAGCCAGGGCCAGGCCTTCCTGGAGCCAGGGCCTTCCTGGAGCCAGGGCCTTCCTGGAGCCAGGGCCAAGCCGCGTGGCTACGCATCCACAACGCTCCGGCCAAACACCACGCCCACTAACGTTTCTTCTCCACGATGAGTCTGGATTTTGTTCTTCTCCGACGATTTCTCGAATGTGAACACATTCAAACCGTTCTGCTTGGTCCCAGAAACCAATGGGTTGGATCAGAACCGGCCTACAGGAATTATGAATCACATCATTTTGACATCAACACAAACGACTTCTAGGAGGGTAGGTTTAGACTAGAGCTGGGTGATATGTCCAATTCATTTTGGTAATTTTTATTTATGTTTTTGCGCGATATTCCAAATGCCTGTATCGCAACAATCAAGGTTTTGTTATTATTCGTTTTTATGAGCGTTTATGCGTTTACGCTGGTTCTCATGTAGTGTTTTGGTCTCCTTCGCTCCTCTGTGCTCTGTGCACCTTCCCATTTACACCAGAGATGTGTATATAATGACGAGATGCACGTCTCCGCCCTAACAATGGGAGTCGTTGTCCCAAAGGCGGGAAGGCAGGGGACAAGCATAGGTCCAAAATAAACCCATAGAAATGCATTGGCCTTATTTTGGACAGATTTTAGCGACAGTGAAACCTCTTGCTTTGCCTCTTCCTATATGGTTTACACACACCAAGCCCCTCCCCTTGCTTATCACTCCAACAAAGTTGAGAGATCACATCTTCTCTGACAGGCGGTTCCAACTCGCTATTTGCATTTGAGGTTTGGTCTAACAGAATGGGTCATATGGACACTGAAACACATTGAGACATGAATTTACTGTAGTAGAGGAGAAGTTAACCCTCTTTGTCTCAACTTCTTAAATTACGCGTAGAGCAGACACTACTAAAACGAGAGTATAATGAACATTGATTCTGGAAAGTTAATGCTCAGTTTGTCGCGCGCGGTATTGGGGTACAACGTACTGCTGGCAGCATTTTAGCCAAACACTGTTATACTAGCTGTCTAGTCTGTGTTTTATCAATGTCAAATAAGCATAAAACACAATTATATAAGGAATAAGGCAACTCATTCTCATTCTGAGAAGGAAGGCAACTTGATTTCAACATCTGAACCAAGTGGACAGGCTAATAACATGCTGTTCAAACAGTTGGAGACGGACAAAAGGGTGTGTTCATAACAATTCAACTGTTCTGTTTTGCTAGCTAGCAAATAGATCCAAGTTGGCTAAACTTATATAGAAATATAAAGATGAACTGGCAACTCACTAGCACGTGGGCTAGCGCTTGACAGATTGTTGATGAGACCTGTGTTAATGTTCTATAATGGCTGCTACAGGAAGTTGGTCATTATTAGTGAATGTGCATTATGCATGGTTCTGGTTACATTTCTAACTAAAAAGGTAATTTTCATAGACCGACTTGAAAGCCAGATCAGTGATTATTGCCCAAAAAAGCAGGATAAACTATTTTGATAAACTAATTAAATTATTAGTGGGTCTTATGGTTGTGGAAGGTGTATATTTAGCCTAGGTAAATTCATTAGATAAGATGTTTCTATAAACCTGTTTTTCGCTTTGTCGTTATGGGCTATTGTGTGTAGATGATTGATGGGGTAAAYAATTTATTAAATCCATTTTAGAATAAGGCTGTAACGTAAAACAATGTGGAAAAAGTCAAGGGTGTGTCTGAATACTTTCCAAATGCACTGTAGATCATTCTTATCAGAGTCTAAGCTACTTCACCCTGGTACTATTAGAGGCCTAGGTTTGAGCTACTGCAAACTGTTAGAGAACTGTAGGGGATGAGGTTTGAGCTACTGCAAACTGTTAGAGAGAACTTTAGGGGATGAGGTTTGAGCTACTGCAAACTGTTAGAGAAATTTAGGGGATGAAGGTTTGAGCTACTGCAAACTGTTAGAGTAGAATTTAGGGATGAGGGTTTGAGCTACTGCAACTGTTAGAGAACTTAGGGATGAGGTTTGAGCTACTGCAAACTGTTAGAGAACTTTAGGGGATGAGGTTTGAGCTACTGCAAACTGTTAGAGAGAACTTTAGGGGATGAGGTTGAGCTACTGCAAACTGTTTAGAGAATTTTTTAGGGGATGAGGTTTGAGCTACTGCAAACTGTTAGAGAACTTTAGGGGATGAGGTTTGAGCTACTGCAAACTGTTAGAGAACTTTAGGGGATGAGGTTTGAGCTACTGCAAACTGTTAGAGAGAACTTTAGGGATCAGGTTTTGAAAGATGTTATTGGGATTGTCCATGGTTGACTTCCTTCACCTTTTTGTGCCTCTGCATCCTAATGAACTGTTTATTGGGTGCCAGTGGACAAGTATAGATGTCTAATAACGTATATCCACCAGTGTTTTGGTATGGGCCAGAGTAAGGTGGCCCCACTATGACATCTGACCCCTAACAAAGCCCTGGGGGTCAGAAGGTTCCAGATTCCACGTTGGATCTCCATAAAGGCCTGTGAAAATACTGTATCAGCCCTTCATTAATCAAACGGGCCAAGAATAAACACAGAGAGCGTACGCATGTCTGACCCCCTGACCTGCAGCCAAACCACACATTTACCCTGGCAGCCTATGGACGCTCACGATCGCACCGCAAGGCCTCAGGAGGAATGCATTACATTACGTAGCCCTAGCCTTTAGAAACCCAGCCCAACAGGGTCTTTGTAAAGGCATGGTGGCAAGCCATGCCAAATTATGAAGATGAAATCCGTAAAGGCTCATTTGGAGGGCGGGGGAGGGGAATATAAAGGACTTGGTTGTTGTGAGAGCCAGCTCAGACTGAGGCCTCATTAAAAAAGACTTGGTTTGCGAGGGATAGAGTGTAGCATAATGCTGTTCTGGCGCTAAGCTCTGAGCACGGAGGAGAGACGTGATCATGCAGGCTGAATATCATTCATGGACCCCCCCACCCCACCTCCTCTCTCTCGCTCCCTCTGTTCTCTCCTGCAGATAGACCGATGTAATGCTGTGTGTTTCTCAAGTCAGCCAGGACAGATGGGGGAAAAAAAACCTGAGTAAACTCTGGTTGTTCTTAATACCACACACACACACACACACACACACACACACACACACACACACACACACACTCCTGATTTCTCACTTTCTCTTTCACTGCCCTTCTCATCACCCCGTGTTCAGTCTGAGCTCCTAGCACCTCGCACTTGCTCCTCTGTCACAGAGCAGATCAACTGTCTTGGAGAGGAAGTGAAATGGTTAATGTGGCTTGTTTCCTCTCCTACCTGCTCTGCTTTTTCCACTGACATCTGGAGAGTGGGAGTCGTGACTGTAGGTTAGAAACAGATGGTGTTTCACTACTAGGCTGACTGACTGAACAGTGAATAGAACAGGAGATGGACGAGGGAGGGAAAATAACTGACATACAGGGCAGACTAGCTTTACAGAAAAAAAACAGCTATGGTCTTAGCCCCAACATAATTATAGAAAAGACCCTTATTAAATGCATCCTATGAAGTCTTGTGTTTGTCTGAAAGCACAGCTAAGATAAGCAGACAGAGATGCAAGTGTTATGTCTCTGGCCCAGATGTGCCGCTCTGAAGATAATTCTCCCTGATTAAACTGAAATGATACAGCGCTGAAAGAAGATCTGTATTGTAGTTTATGGTAGTCAGTCTGAAGATGGAGAATCCAGAGATTTCTTTAAACAAGGACCTGGAGATGGGGGAGGGGTTGTGCTGTTGTCACACATGGCCGCATTTTGAATCGCTAGGGTCTCTTAGTTCCTTAATTCTCCTCGTAGACGCCTTCAAAGATAGACCCCCCCCCCCCCCCCCCKCACACACACACACACTCTTCATTACCCTTTCTCTTGATATGACCAGTGCCCGCTTCCTGATGTGTCTCAAGTGATGCCAATTATCTGCTAATGAGACTTCAACCTCCACCTCCAGTTCTCCTGGTTGTCCTATACAGTGTGCAGCCAATCAGTCCCAAGGCTGTGTGTGTGTTTATAAATGTGTCATTATCATAGTGACGAGGCCTATCCATCACACTGCTTTCATCTCCTCATAATGACATGCTGCTGCTCAACGTCTTGAGACTGGGCCTGGGCTTTTCCACCTGAATCACCTGCTGTTATTCATATTATTTAGATACATTAAAGGCTGGAGTCTAGTCTATGTTATGCCTCTGATTACAACCTTAATGTATGTATTGCCTCTGATTACAGCCTTAATGTATGTTATGTCTCTGATTACAGCCTTAATTTATGCCTTTGTGTCTGTTTTAGGCCTGAAGTATACAATATTACAGCTAGTGATGGGGAAAATGTTTTGTTCAGTTCCATATCGACATATTATTTTTGGTCGATATATCAATTTGATAAAATAAATGTAAAAATGCTACTGTAGTTAGCGTTAGCTAGCGCTAGTGGGCTGTACCTGCGCCAAAACTCCAATAGCTTGTTCTCCATCTTCATTTTAAATAGTGAGCCAACATGCTTTCATCACTTATATTTCCCTGACTGATCAAAACTTATGCTCTCTCTCGTCTCTCTGCAGTAGACACATAGTGAGCAATATGTTTGGAACATCAAATCGGACATCAAAATAAGGCCATCTACAGAGCCTTCATAAAGTATTCACACCTCTTGACTTATTCCACATTTTGTTGTTACAGCCTGAATTAAACATGTATTAAATTGAATTGTTTTCTTCCTCTCGCCCATCTGTACACAATACCCCATAATGACAAAGGGAAAACATGTTTTGAGAATTTTTTTGCAAATTGATTGAATATGAAATCCAGATATTTAATTTGCATAGGTATTCACACGCCTGAGTCAGTACTTTGTAGAAGCACATTTTGAGACGTCTTGGGTATGTATCAGCTTTGCACATCTGGATTTGTGGATTTATTTAAGCTCTGTTATGTTACACGGGGATCAGCGGTGAACAGCAATCTTTAAGTCTTTCCACAGATTTTCAATGGGATTCTTTTGCTGTATGTTTGGGGTCATTGTCCTYTTAGACTGGGGGGCGAAGATTTACATTCCAAGGTCTAAGGTCGTTTGCACTCTGAAGCAGGTTCTCATGAAGGATTTGCCTGTATTTGATGAAAAGCATCCCCCATAGCATGTTGCTGCCATTTCCATGCTTCACAGTAGGGATGGTGTTAGACGGGTGATGAGCTGTTCCTGGTTTGCTGTGCTTGGTTATGTCGTGTGCCTTTTTCTCAGTAGTGGTTTCTGTCTGGGCACTCTACCATAAAGCCCAGATTGGTGAAGCGTTGTAGAGACCTTTGTCCTTCTGGCAGGTTCTCCTATCTCAGCCAAGGGGGTCATTGGGTTCTTGGTTACCTCCCTGACCAAGGTCCTTTTACAGGGATGGAGACTAGTCAACTTTTGTCGAAATTTGCCGTTTTGAATCCAAAATAGCTGACCTACGTGATTTGTGTAATCGCTTTGGATCACTACAGGCTGTAGGTGAACGAGTGATGCGCATTTGGAGCAATACTGGCTGTATCCAAGGCTCAGCCAATCYTTTACATAACAACAGAATGCAGCGCAGCACGCGACTGAAGAAAAAAGAGAACCAATTTACTAGTTAACCTCTCTGGGATATGTGGAACGCTAGCGTCCRGCATGGCCAACATCCAGTGAACCTGCAGAGCGCCAAATTCAAATAAATTACTATAAAAATTTAACTTTCACGAAATCACACATGCAATACACCAAATTAAAGCTACACTTGTTGTGAATCCAGCCAACGTGTCAGATTTCAAAAAGGCTTTACGACGAAAGCACACCAAACGATTATGTTAGGTCAGTACATAGCCACAGAAAAACACAGCCATTTTTCCAGGCCAAAGAGAGAGGAGTCAAAAAAAGCAGAAATAGAGATAATAATGAATCACTAACCTTTGATGATCTTCATCAGATGACACTCATAGACTCATGTACACAATACATGTATGTTTTGTTTGATAAAGTTCATATTTATATCAAAAATCGCAGTTTACATTGGCGCGTTACGTTCAGTAATTTTTGCTTCCAAAACATCGGTGATTTTGCAGAGAGCCACATCAATTTACAGAAATATTCATTATAATGTTGATGAAATACATGTGTTATGCATGGAACTTTAGATAAACTTCTCCTTAATGCAACCGGCTGTGTCAGATTTTCAAAAAAGCTTTACCGAAAAGAGCACACCATGCAATAATCTGAGAACAGCGCTCAGAGCCCGCAACAAGCCAAGAGATATGCTGCCAGTGTGGAGTCAACAGAAGTCAGAAATAGCATTATAAATTATTCACTTCCTTTGATGATCTTCATCAGAATGCGACTCCCGAGGAATCCCAGTTCCACAATAATGTTTGATTTGTTCGATAAAGTCATAATTTATGTCCAAAAACCTCCTTTTTTTGTGCGTTTAGTGCACAACATTGGACTAAACTATGAGTGCGCTGGCAGGTCCAGGCAAGTTCAGACAAAAGTCCATATTACAGTTCGTAGAAACATGTCAAACTAAGTATAGAATCAATCTTTAGGATGTTTTTATCATAAATCTTCAATAATGTTCCAACCGGAGAATTCCTTTCTCTTCAGAAATGCAATGAAACGCAAGCTACCTCTCATGTGAATGCGCGTGACCAGCTCGTGGCACTCTGCCAGACTTCTGACTCAATCTCCTCTCATTCCCCCCTCCTTTATAGTAGAAGCATCAAACAAGGTTCTAAAGACTGTTGACATCTAGTGGAAGCCTTAGGAAGTCCAATTTCCACTGTATCTTGGATAGGCAAAGAGTTGAAACACTACAAACCTCAGATTTCCCACTTCCTGGTTGGATTTTTTCTCAGGTTTTTGCCTGCCATATGAGTTCTGTTCTACTCACAGACATCATTCAAACAGTTTTAGAAACGTCAGTGTTTTCTATCCAAATCTACTAATTATATGCATATCCTAGCTTTTAGACAGAGTAGCAGGCAGTTTACTCTGGGCACCTTTTTATCCAAGCTACTCAATACTGCCCCCCTGTCCCAAAGAAGTTAAAGCATCAGCGCACGCTCTGGAAAGTCAGCTTGKTAGTTACAGCAGCGCYTCTCCTGAACGATAACGAAGAGGTAACGTTAGGTGAGAAGCCTGACCCCGGAGACGGGGGTGAGAAGGTGATGAAGTGTAACCGAAAAACAACTGGCATTTGGAAACTTTGAGGTGAGGGAGAAAGTGTGGTGGAATAAGTATTAGCATTGTTAAGTATCTTGCTAGCTGGATCGAATTTTCCGTTGGCTAATGCTCAACATTTCTCTGGCTAGCTAACTTACCTGATCAAATAATTGAGTTTATGGTGTGAAAATMAGCTTGCTAATAAAGTCAGAAAGCTAACGTTAGCTAGCTAACGTTACAACATCAGATGAGCTAACATCAGTAACCTAACCAATTCGCTATAGTATTAACTGGTATACGACTCCTTGCCGTTCCTCAAATTATAACGCGTTAATGGACCCTGGCAATCTGTGTGAAATGTTAACAGATAGTGGTTAATTCGTTAGGTAGTTAACTAATGTTTAACCTCTACAGTATGTGGTTCAATTTCAGAATGAGAGAATTAGGTGAWAATGAGGAGTTGCTTATTAAACTAGTGTATTCAGGGATCAAGTGTAGGTGCAGCTGGGCCTGGTTTAAGCTGGATGCCACTATAAAGGTGAAAGGAACATCACACACTTTCCCTCTTTCTCCCTTTTTCAATACAGTGGATTAAAAGGGGTATGCCAGGTGTACTCTGCCTGAAAGAGATCAATTATACCAACACATGGTATCATGCTCTGCTGGCACATTGTAGAACAGATGTCCACAGGCAGAAAGTGTACAATGTAATAATGTGCAGTGTAGCCCAAAGAGAGAGTTTTTGTTGTGTTGAACTTGACAGTAACGTGTGTGTGTGTGTGAGTGAGTGGGGATTATATATATTTTTTACTCAGTGAATGTTATTTTTGCACACATGTAACCTTGTGCACTTGATCGATGCCTAGTAAGTGGCCACTATATTAGAGCAAAATAGAATGCCTGTTTGTTTCATTCTATTTCTACTTTAAGATGTTTTTTCCCCCAAGTGCAATATTTAGGTGTGTGTGTGTGTGTGTGGTCACAAGCATTCTATTTTAAAGGCTGTCATGATGACAAGCAATCTATTTTAAAGGCTGTCATGGTAAC
>NC_036856.1:38482114-38497628 GCF_002910315.2 Salvelinus sp. IW2-2015 | reverse complement strand
CGGTTTTGTCTCACCAGGGGTGATGGTCGAATTCGTGTTTATCTTTGAAGGAATGAGCGTTACACCGAGGCCTGTACCTCGTCATGGTCTGGGGCGGTGTGTCACAGCATCATCAGACTGAGCTTTTTGCCATTGCAGGCAATCTCAACGCTGTGCGTTACAGGGAAGACATCCTCCTCGCTCATGTGGTACCCMTCCTGCAGGCTCATCCTGACATCACCCTCCAGCATGACAATGCCACCAGCCGTACTGCTCGTTCTGTSCGTGACTTCCTGCATGACAGGAATGTCAGTGTTCTGCCATGGCCAGCGATGAGCCCGGATTTCAATCCCATTGAGCACGTCTGGGACCTGTTGGATAGCAGGGTTTGAGCTAGGGCCATTCCCCCAGAAATGTCCGGGAACTTGCAGGTGCCTTGGTGGAAGAGTGGGGTAACATCTCGCAGCAAGAACTGGCAGTCTATGAGGAGGATATGCACTGCAGCACTTAATGCAGCTGGTGGCCACACCAGATACGGACTGTTACTTTTGATTTTGAACCCCCCTTTGTTTTGTTTAGGGACACATTATTCCATTTCTGTTAGTCACATGTCTGTGGAACTTGTTCAGTTTGTCTGTTGAATCTTGTTTTGTTCATACAAATATTTACACATGTTATGTTTGCTGAAAATAAACGCAGTTGACAGCGAGAGGATGTTTCTTTTTTTTGCAGAGTTTACTAGCTTCATCACAATTTCAGATCTACAGACAGTTACTTGTACTTCATGGCATAGTTTCTGCTCTGACATGCACTGTCTACAGTGGGACCTTGAATAGACAGGTGTGTTTCTTTCTAAATCATGTCCAAACAATTGAATTGGCCGTAGGTGGACTCCAGTCAAGTTGTAGTGATATCTTAAGGATGATGAAAGGAAATGAGATGCACCTGAGCTCAATTTGGAGTGTCATAGCAAAGGGGTGTGAATACTTATGTAAATGGCAGTTTTTTTTGTATTTCATTTTCAATAAATGTGCCCAAATTTCTAAAAACATGTTTTCGCTTTGTCATTATGGGGTATTGTGTGTAGATGGGTGAGGACCAACAAATCYTCTATTTAATCCATGTTGAATTCAGGCAGTAGCACAACAAAATGTGGAATAAGTCTAGGTGGTTAAATGGGGTTGTTGCGGTCACGAAAGTTCATCACCCGGTGATTGTCAAGCAAATAACTGTCAGTCTGATGGTAATTAACCATTAATTAACAAACACATTTAGCATCTCCTGGCTTCTGCACACAACCTACAAGCCACTGATGCAGACCTTTGGAACATCTACATTTTAAAATTCAAATAAATCCATGTAATATAGTCTACACCTTCACAATAAATCCATTGTTTATTTTAGACAGGTCTAAAAAAGCATCATATGAAGAAACTGTAGTATGTTTCAGAAGAACAGAATATCTTACTCTGAGTTCTCCTTATGTTAAGGCCTGATCTGGCTCTGCCAAATGGCTGTGGGCTACACTAGTTCATTTGACATACAAGATATGCTTAGAATTCTGTGGCATTATTTTATAATATGAAGAATAGAATTGAACAAAGTGGAAATAAAATAGAAACGATTTGAGGGAGTGGGCACATGCAGCTATTCTGTGTTGAGCYGTTAACAAAAGAAATAGGTACTACTATATATGCTTAATTTAGAGTTAATGTAACTTTTTAGTTGTTCTATATATGTTTCGCTTGAAAGGCATTGGCTCTGCTTAGTTTTTTTTGTGCAGGCTACACACACTTCATTAGTCTCTCATTCACAGTCTGACAAGCACTTGATAATGCCTCGATTTTCACGGCGGCATCCCCTTTGTGGCCGTAATGCACCCTAAAAAAAAATCCATGCCTTTTACGGCTTGTGGCCGTTGTGCCCTTGGCCTGGGGTGCTGTGTTGTGCCTTTCTCCCTGAGTGCTGCACGCTCCTAAGCACCTCTCAATCACATGGCTCTTCATCYCATGATCGTGTCTTTCTCACAGGCTACAAGTGAAGACCGACACATCGGYGACTCAACTGCGCGCGTCCTTATCCAATTCCGAGTTGCATATTGAAGATATTGGAACAACTGTCCACATTTACTTTTCGTCAGCCAACAAGATGAGTAGACCTAACAAACAGTAAAAGCACTAGCCTGTCAATCCACTATCTCCCATAGTACAAAAGTRYACCTATTCTGTGCGAGAAATAAATATTCCAAACATAGTCTGGGACAGTTGTGGGATACAATAGATCCCAAATTAATARAACCACTAGCATCTCAAAAACGTTTTTATGCAATGTGGCTGACTGAACAGATCAGAACGTTTAGCTTAAAATGTTGATAGCCTAATAGTTTATTTCTATATATTATATGCGSAGCAATGCGCACATGGTAGTAGGATATAAGCGCGAATGTTTCCCGTTAGTGGGAAAACACCATTATCAAAAATGACCACAAATGTGATTAAGTATGTCATGTTTTTATTATWAAGGTGCATTTTATGGTGAAAATGATCTTCTCCAAACTTCCCTGAAACTCATGAACTGCCTAAGTATGCCAGTTAGGCTCTACACCCCTTGTAAAGCAGATTAATGTGCTTAATTTTAAGAKSTTATTTGGCCACTTTAGTTGTGATAAAAACCTTATTAYAACATATAGGCCTATGGGCTAGGCTACATGGGGTGTGTGGTTTTGATTCGAAAAAGTTGCCATAAAAAAGACAGTTTCTTATGCTGGGCATCATTTACTAGTGATAGGCTAATATTGTCACCCATCAGGCTATTCTTGATTTAATCTTGTCTTTACATAAACAAAATAATATGTGTGATATTTGTTTTGATTTCGAATGGACCATTATCATGCACCTGTATCGAAACAGGGGCAGTGGGAAAAAATACATGTCATCTATACACTTAAATAACGAATGGAGCACACTTTTCCCATGGTTCATTTTCATACCGGTCAGGTAGGCTATACTCCTATTAGGAAAGTTGAGAAATAAATATAGTAGGCCTTGTCTATAGAAAGCTGATAGAATCCTTGTCTTTTTATTAGAGCCCATCACTCTGTTTTCTCATTCAATTGCATAGCCTATAGAAATGTTGCGCAACATGAGCTCATGGGCTCTCATGAAGTGTTTTGATTAGATTTTTGAATACATTTGCATTGATGTCAGAGTGATTAGAGGGACAATAGAGTGCTGAGTATCAGGCAGTTAGCAAGTTTGGTAGYCTACTAATGACCAGCAGCAGCATCAGAGCTTGGAGAAGCCTAATTACCGTGACTAAACGGTCATGTGGAATTTGACTGCTTTCATGACTCTTGACCGCTGGTGTGGCGGTAATACGGTCACCGCAACAACCCTAGATATAAATATACTGAAGAAAATTGCAACATGTAAAGCGTTGGTCCCATGTTTCATGAGCTGAAATAAAACATCCCAGAAATGTTCCATATGCACAATGCTTATTTCTCTCAAATTTAAGCACACATTTTACTTATATGTTAGTGAGCATTTTTCCTTTGCCAAGATAATCCATCCACCTGACAGCTGTGGCATATCAAGAAGGTGACTAAATAGCATGATCATTACACAGGTGCACCTTGTGCTGGGGGCAATAAAAGGCTACTCTAAAATGTGCAYTTTTGTCACACAACACAATGCCACAGATGTTTTAAGGGAGCATGCAGTTGGCCTGCTGATAGCAGGAATGTATATCAGAGCTGTTGACAGAGAATTGAATGTTAGTTTCTCTGCCATAAGCCACCTCCAACGTCTTTTTAGAGAATTTAGCAGTACGTCCAACCAGCCTCACAAACGCAGACCACGTGTAACCACGCCAGCCTAGGACCTRCACTTCCGGCTTCTTCACCTCGTCTTGAGACCAGCCACCCGGAKAGCTGATGAAACTGAGGAGTATTTCTGTGTCTGTAATAAAGCCMTTTGTGTGGAAAAACTCATTCTGATTGGCTGGGCCTGGCTTCCCAGTGGGTGGGCCTATGCCCTCCTAGGCCCAGCCATGGCTGCGACTCTGCCCAGTCATGTGAAATCCATAGATCTATTAGGACCTAATGAATTTATTTCAAATGACTGATTTCCTTTATGAACTTTAGCTCAGTAAAYTCGTTGAAACTGTTGCATGTTGGGTTATTTCTGTTCAGTATACTTTCTTGAAGGCACTGTAGAATCGGCACCTAAGTATTGTGATAATATGGTATTGTGAGGTCCCTGGCAATTCCCAGCCCTAATGGAATCATRTGTTCCCTGCGATGCCTAGCAGACTCTGGTTGAGCTGGTTTCACGTGGAGACGCTGTTGCGGTAACTCTAAGAGCCAATTTATGCTTGATCCGTAAATGTGGGCGGAGGAGCCGTATGGATGGTGTGATGCAATTGGCCTCCGGAGGCACGTAGATGTCAAATTGATCTCCGTACCGCATTGCCGTGCACCTCTCAAATTTTGTAACATTGCGCAGGGCTCCATCTAGCTTCGCATTGGCGTAATTGGTTGATGGTAGGTGGGTGCAGGAGGTCCTGTATAGACACAAACTTACTTCCTTGACAACTTCCTTCACAACAGCTCTGTGCTGCTCCGCAAAGCGCAATCGGTTTGAATGCCTTGACTTCTGCAGAGGTCGTATCACTGTAAATGCTGCTTGGCCAATGCAGATGTCGGTTTGACCATGCAGCTCCTTTAATGCAGAGCCTTAGTTGGGATATAATTTCTCCCCSCCTACTAGTCCATTCATGGTGGGAACCTTTTCCGATTAAAAAAAAATATATATATATACTTTTTAACGAATAGGTACTGAATATCTTGAGTCATCACTATGGTGATGGAYTTTCCATAGGATGACCAGACAGACAGCCTCCTCTCCACTGCTGAGTCACTCTGTCTGTCTGGTAATAGAWCAGCCCTTAATCAGTCATCACCTCTCTGTCTCAGCTTCCTCTCTTCTCTGTGTGGTGTAGAAGGCCTTCTGCAGTGCAGACACAACATTCATATACAAGGTCTGGCCACTGCCTGGCAGAAAGCCTGATGACAGAATCAGCAGCATCCTTTCTCTCGCAGTACAAATGAACCTTCTGTTCCTCCCTCCGCTGTACAGCAATATGAAAAGACATTTAACTCAATAGGCTCTTCCCTCTATTAATCTCACAGCCCAGCGAAGACAGTTCTACATAATAATTAAATTGTGTGTGTGTGTACACGTACGTGTGTTCAGCCATTTCTTCGCTGTCTCCCCCCTTTACCTTACTGCTGTTAATGGACCAGCCCTGTACCACTGCTGTTAATGGACCAGCCAGCCTCCTGAGACATTTTGGTGGACAGGGAGGGCAGTCAGTGCAATTCTGCAGAGAGACAAGCCTTCTCACCCCTTCTCTCAAATTATTCATTACATTACTTCCATAATAATAATTTGGGGGGGCTTATATTTGTCCTGTTACACACGTGTACTGGGTATGCTATTTTTCTGTTGCTTATCCCAACTCCCCCTGAGACACCCGCAGGGGGGTGGGGTCACAGCCAGGGTCTTTGATGATTGTCGTGCCGGATCCAGGATCTCAGATACAGCCGGCCTCCTGAGCTTTTCACACACGACATTGTCTAACGAGAATGGTGTGTGTGTGTGTGTGTGTGTGGAGAGAGGCTGTAATGAGTGCTTTGACTGCTGATTCGACTAAGACTGGGCATACTGCTCATCACTGCACAAGGATAAAGGGTAGAGAGGAGAAAGGAGGATGATGTAGAGAGTATAGAGAGGTGTGACATTTGGGCGATGTTGTGTCCTAGGAGCAGCAAGTGTGTAGAGAGGAGCCCATTACTCTGGGTGGAGAGTGATGCAGGTCTGGCAGAGATCCCCCAGCCTAGTGAAAGGCCACTGCTGTCAGCCATGGGGGAGCAGAGGCGTCTAGCTGCTGGCTGCAGGGCCCTATAAAATCTACGATGCGGAGAACGCAGACAGAATCACAGAATCCAGACATTTAAAGTGTAATTCAACAATATAACAAATGTTTTGAACTTTGTAGGGAATCAACTAAATGTATTGAAAACTTGGGCAAAACTCCTTCATTTATCACAAGACGTGAACAGAATGCATACATTTTTCTTATTTCCTTCAACTTTTTGAAGAGGCAACGAGAATTCCCCATGTCTGTGTATGTGCTAAAACGTTGTGTAGCTGTTAGCGATGATGCTAATTTAATGACAACCATCTTCTGATCTTCTGAAAGGCTTTCCCAAAAACCTTCTCAATGAAATGCTAACTACAAAGTAGCCTATGTCTACCTGGCAGAATGATATCATGATTATTTACATCAATCCAGTAGCCATTTGTTTCGCAAACTTTACCATCACATCTGCCCTACAAAAACAAAYATTCTACATTTCTGAAACTTTCCCCAGACCTCCAGTTGTCTCCTGGTGTGGTTGAACCATTGTTGTGGTCAGAACATCCAGTTTAGATGCTTTCCAAAGAGATTTTGAGAGTGAAAACCTGAAAAAACAAGGAAAAACTGAAACCRGGACAAACTAAAGAGACAAACTAAATTTAACCGATCTTATAGGGCCCTACTGCTGGGACTGTGGTGACACAAACACAGGAAGGGAGCAGCTCTCCTCTCACCCAGCGGGGCTTGGCTTCTCTAAAAGGCCACCGCTCCTGGTTTTTATGGAGGGAAAAATCTGAAGATCACCCGTTGTTTTCCCTCTGCACCCAGTAGTGTTTCCAACACTTCAAAACCCCCATTTTGTAAACCTTGCAGCCTTTTTTAATTAAAGATTGTGATAAACAATGGCTGGCTGCCTTTGTCTGGGTTGTAGCTGTYTGACAGATTGTCTTGGTGTTACTGAGGGCCTGTTGTGCTCCATTACATGGTGTCCCCTGATGTGCAGCACTTGGACTGGCTGAAGGTCAGTGAAGGGCCCGCTCCGGGGGGTCATTAGTAACCCTGACTGAGGAGAAYATGAGCTGGGCCAGGGACTCACAGGCCTGGAGGGCTGCTGAGACTGTGAGGACACAGACACCCTGCTGGAGTTACTCTGTCTGTGTGTCCAGAAGGGTAATGTGTCTCCAATGTAGTGTTTATCTCTTCTCCTAGAATTGACTAGGTTATAGGCTGTCTGCCTGTCCTCTCAGTAGACCTGCTCTTATCTCTCCCTGCCCTGCCCTCTGACTGGGGAAAAGAGGTGGCTAGCTTCCGTTCACTATAAGGCTGAGTGGGACAGGGTTTAGTGCTGGGCAGGCTTGCTGGCATCTCCTCTCTAACAGCTGCAGAAGACAGATTAGAGAGACACCCACAGCACTAGCATAGTGGAGACAGACAGACTCAGAGAGACACCCACAGCACTAGCATAGTGGAGACAGACAGACAGACTCAGAGAGACACCCACAGCACTAGCATAGTGGAGACAGACAGACTCAGAGAGACACCCACAGCACTAGCATAGTGGAGACAGACCGACAGACAGACTCAGAGAGGCAGGGACCGCCACAGTCATTGAGCTATTGACAACCTTATTCCCTGTCTTAGATAGTTACCCTCATTTTCTTTATTTTTCTCTACTTCTGCACCTCCCTCTGTTCCTCTCTTCCTGTCTTAATGACAGAACAAGTTGTTAGTTGCTGTTGTGCACAGTAGAACCAGCAGAAACAGCAGCCTAGAGACCCATAGAAACATCTTTACTTCCCTCGTCACTGCCTGCTGTAAATTTGTCTATAGTGGAGACCCAGTGATGCACCACACTCAGCCACAATCAAGCCTCCCTCACGGCCTGTTCACATCGCAGTACTGCTGGTTCAACATTTTCTTTTTAAAGCACCACTGTCCTCCTATTCCCCAACGGAGGCCCGTCTCTGTGAACTGAGGCCCGTCTCTGTGAACTGAGGCCCGTCTCTGTGAACTGGGGCCCGTCTCTGTGAACTGGTCACCCCCACAGCTAATCTAGGCCATATTGGAGACAGTGGCAGTCAGACTCAGAGAGGCTCCTCTATCGGAGCGCGAGCATAGTGAAGACCTCACGACAACACACTCAGCGCACGACGTAATCCCGTATCTTGAGCGAAGATTCACCCCACTAAACCAGCACTAGACAGTAGCGTATGGAGAGAGCAGATCAGACTCAGGAGAAGACAACACACTAAACACACGGTACTCCAAGGCATAAAGTGAGACGCCACACAGAGCCGACAGACAGACTATCACCGAAATAGTCGCGGAGAACAGGGACCCGCCACAATCAACTTGCAGCATGAACAATTAACAAACCTTATTCCTCTCTTACGGAAGTACTTAGATAGTGGAAGCTATTACCAAAACAATCACCTTTCCTAAATGTAAATATTTTCTCGACTACATCGACACCAGTCCCTTTGTTCCTCTACCATTCCTGTCTTAAATTGACCAGAACAAAGTTTGAATGTAGGTTGACATTAGTTGCAACAGCTCAAAATAGAACCAGCAAGAGAAACAGCAGAAGTAAAACCTAGAGACCCCTTATACTGGTCGCCACTCACACTACACCTGCCGTATAAGTTAGGTATGTGCTGAGTAGTGCAGACCCACAGTAACGTATGCACCACACTCGACCGCACCAATCAAGCGCTCAAGACCTCACGGCCTGTTCAACATCGCCTACTGGTATGTCGTTAACTGCGATACTGCAGCATGTTCCACAATCATTTTCTTTTCTAAACGCGTACCATCTGTTGCTCCTATTCCCCACGGGAGAAGGCCCGAATCATCATGTTGAAACTGACGGCCCGCTCTGGTAACTGGAGGCCCGTCTCGGCCAAGCAACGGCGAATGTGAACTAGGGGCCGTTCTCTGTGAACAATGGGAGCCCGCTCTTCTGTAGCACCTCGGGCACGGGCCGCGTCCCCTCTGTGAACTGCGGGCCCGTCTATGTAAGAACTGGGGCCCGTCTCTGTAGAGACAATGGGCCCGTCTCTTGTGAACTGGGCCGCTCTCTGTGAACTGCTGGGCCCGTCTCTGTGAACTGGGGCCGTACTATTATCTCTAGTTGTTTATCTATTCTAACAGAGAGAAGCAATCCATTCAAGATGCTCTCCCATATGTGTCTGATTGAGGGGGGGGGCTGCGCTCTGTAACTTCCGGGGAAATACGTAACGGAGCGCGCGGAGAGCAGAGCGGTTCCGGGCCGGGGCCTCGATTGTTCTATATTGAAGAGGCGAAGGGATGTGGAGGATTACCATGAATGCCTTGGGCAGCTCTATCGAGAGTTCACGCACTGGATAAATTCAACCTCTTAATCCCCGCAATCAGCATCTAGATAAACTTGCCTCCACCCCCTCCCCACAGCATGCTTACTCGTGGTTTCCATGGCTAGGCCTATAGATCTGACTAAGTACTACTATTCACTATATTACTAGTTTTTGTTCTAGGCCTAAGGAGGAGCAGGGAGGGAGCATGAAAGGGAAGCTAGGGTTTCTAACAACAGAAACTGGTAAAAACCATCTATCCTTGTCGCAAGACAATGATTGGGTATGTTGTAGTGGGGAGAGGGTTTCTGTTGTAATTTGGATGTTTTGGGAAAGATCACCTGCTTCCCCTGTCCTGTCTGGGAGTGTTAATCACCCATAACCAGGAGTGGCAAACGATGAAGAGAGAAGCAGGCACCGGCTAGATGAGAGAGTCCGATCAGGCACGGAGATGAGAGAGAAGGAACAAAGGCACGTCAGAGAGAGAGAGGAAACAGGCAACGGAGAGACCGAGAGAGGCAACAGGCACGCTGCGTATAAGGAAGAAGGAGAAGACGAACAGGCACAAAGAGGAGCGAACAGCTACGGAGACGAGAGAGAGAGGGGAACACGGCACCATAGAGAGGGAGAAAGAGAGATGGAACAAGGCACGGGAGAGAGAACAGGCACCGGAGAGAGGGAGAGAGAGAGACGAGGGAACAGCACGGACGGACGAGAGGACTAAGGCACATAGGAGAGAGGAACAGGCAGGCGACGAGACGAGTATATAATCTATCTAGAGAGAGAGATTACACGCACAGAGAGAGGTAATACAGGCACGGATGGATGAGCGAGAAGAGAGGGAAAGCACAAGAGAAAGAAGAATAGAGAAGACGAAGAGGGAAACAGTGGCGATCGGGGAGAAAGGGGTATGGGGATAACAGGCACGGAACAGCTTTTTTTAGGGATGAGAGCATTGAGGAGGGGGACAGCACGGAGGAAGAGAGGGAGACAAGGCAAACAGAGATTTAGAAATTGAGGGGACAGAGACGGACGAGTAGAGAGGACCGAGAGACAGCGGGAGAGAGAGAGGAACAGGCACGGAAGATAGAGAGGAACAGGCACGGAGAGAGGGGAACAGGCCCGGAGGAGAGAGAGAGGAACATTGCACGGAGAGGAGAGGAGGAACAGGCAGGAGAGAGAGAAGAACAGGCACGGAGAGAGAGAGAACAGGCACGGAGAGCACGAGAGAGGAAAAAGCACGAGAGAGAGAGAGAACAAGGCACGCCCGAGAAGAGAGAGAGGAACAGGACGAGAGAGAGAGAGGAACAGGCACGGAGAGAGAGAGAGGAACAGGCACGGAGAGGCCACCGAGACCGAGGAACAGGCAGCGGAGATGAGAGTAGGAATCAATCACGGTATGACATGAATAGTATGGGAACAGGCAGGAGAGAGAGAGGGAACAGGCCGAAGGTGAGAAAGGGATTTGGAGATACCATGTGTAGGGCGTCGGGAGATTCAAAGCTGGAAAATTCCCTTAATCCAAATCCAGATTCTGGTAAACTAGCCTCACCCCTTCCCACCAGGATGTTAACTCTGTAGTCCCATGGCTCTATAGATCTGCCTGAGATTCACTATCTTTATACAGTTTTTCTAGGTAAAGGAGAGCAGGGGATGAAGAGGAGCTTAGGTCTAAAAACAAAGGAACGTAAACATTTATTCTAGGGCCGAACATGTTATGGTAGGGGGAGAGTGTCTGTTGTAATTTCCGCGACGTCTGTTTGGGAAACAACTCCCCTGTCTTGTCTGGGAGTTTAATCCACCCATACCAGAGGCACGAGGAAGAGAAAACAGGCCGGAGAAAAAGAAGAAACAGTGACGGAAGAAGAGGAAGGAACAGGGAGCACCGGAGAGAGAGAGAGAAACAGGGTCACGGAGAGAAGAGAGAAACAGCACCCGGAAGAGGAGAGAAAAGGAAAAGCACAGAGAGAGAGGAACAGGTACAGGAGAGAAGAAGAGGAGAACAGCAACAAAGAGAGAGAAGAGGATGGAAAACAAGCAAACGGGAGGAAGGGAGGAACAACCGGAAGAGAGGAGAAAGGAAGAAGAGAAACCAGGCCCACAGAGAGAAGAGAAACAAGCACAGAGGAAGAAGAGGGAAACAGGCAGGACAGAGAAAAGACGGAGAAGAGAAGAAAACAGCACAAAAGAGAAACCAGCACGAGAAGAAAAGAGAGAAGGAACAAGAGCAACAGAAGAGAGAGCAGGAACAGGGGCAGGAGAGGAGAGAGGAACAGGCAGGAGAGAGAGAACAGGAGCAACCAGGCACAAAAGAAGAGAGAGAGAACAAAAGCAAGATCAATAGGTAGGGATGTTTTATGAATTGATCACAAACTAAGAAGGACGGAGAAAAGTACAAAAGCTTTCAGGACCCTCAGAACCAATTAAAGCAGCATTGTGTAGTGTGAATGTGCTCGCGTAGGAATCTAATCTCGCACAGTGGTTTGTTTAGAGCAGGGCACTGTGAACCTGGACTGGCTGCCTTCAGCCGCCGTGACACCTCACATAGCAGCTAAGCATCCCGCGCGCGTATCCATCCGAACTCAAAGTGACAGCCAAATCATCAAAAGAAGCTGCAACGACCCTGACCCGAGACCCGCGAAAAGCCGAGAGGAGGAACCAAAGAGAGAGGGCGAGAAAAAGCAGTGAATTGAAGGGAGACATGAAACTTAAAGTGAGCAAAGGACATTAAGAAAACTGTACTACAAGGTATGTAAGCTTTGCTCTGATTACCAGACAATCCCAATGTACGGTAGCAATCCGCACCTGGAAGCTTGAGTCCATGAGCAGCGAAAGCAATAATCAGTTTAGTAATGAGAGATTGATATAGTTGATATTATATACAAACACACAGTTGAAGTCGGGAAGTTGGTAGCAACTAGCAGAACTGTAGAGGGGTTGTAAGTCATTAAAACTCGTTTTCAACCACTCTACACATTTCTGTTAACCTTTCTGGTGCAGGCATTCCGGCTAGCGACCCACCTCGACAAACATCGTGAAAAATGCAGAGCGCCAAATTCAAAATACAGAAATAGTCATAATAAACATTCATTAAAAATACAAGGGTTATACATCGGTTTAAAGATAATTTATTGTTAATCCAGCCCTTTGTCAGATTTCAAAAAGGCTTTACGGCGAAAGCATACCATGCGATTTTCTGAGGACAGCGCCTCGCTTACAAAAGCATACAAACATTTACAACCAAGTAAAGGAATACAAAAGTCAGAAATAGCGATAGAACTAATCACTTACCTTTGAAGATCTTCATATGGTTGCAGTCACAAGAGTCCCAGCTACACAATAAATGTTTGTTTTGTTCGATAAAGTCCCTCTTTATATCCCAAAAACTCTGTTTTGTTGGTGGGTTTTGTTCAGTTCTTCACTGGCCTCCAAGGCGGTCAAACATGCAGACGAATACATCCTAATAGTACCGGTAAAGTTCGTCGAAACATGTCAAACGATGTTTAGAATTAATCCTCAGGTTGTCAATTGTCTAAATAATCGATATATTTAAACCGGACAATAGCATATCAATAAAAGGAAAAAACACGAAGGCGCGCAACGGTCACGCACGCAAACCAGCTCTGCATTCTTCTTCAGTCCACTGACAAAAAGGGTTGCATTCTTCTTCCTTTTTCAGAAAACAACCCTGAAACAATGTCTAAAGACTGTTGACATCTTGTGAAAGCCATAGCAACTGCAATCTGGGTCCTAACCCATTAGATACTGTATAGCATTCAATTGAAAATACCCACATCAAAAAAATCCCACTCCTGGATGGATTTTCCTCAGGTTTTCGCCTGCCATATCAGTTCTGTTATACTCACAGAATTATTTTAACAGTTTTGGAAACATTAGTGTTTTCTATCCAAGTATACCAAATATATGCATATCCTAGCTTCTGGGCCTGAGTAACAGGCAGTTTACTTTGGGCACGCTTCTCATCCAGACGTCGAAATACTGCCCCCAACCATAAGAAGTTAACAAACTAGTTTGGGCAAGTCGGTTAGGCCATCTACTTTGCATGACACAAGTAATTTTTCCAACTATTGTTTACAGACAGATTATTTCACTTATAGTTCACTGTATCACAATTCCAGTGGGTCAGAAGTTTACATACACTAATTGACTGTGCCTTTAAACAGCTTGGAAAATTTCAGAAAATTATGTCATGGCTTTAGAAGCTTCTGATAGGCTAATTGACATCATTGGAGTCATTTGGAGGTGTACCTGTGGATGTATTTCAAGGCCTACCTTCAACCTCATTGCCTCTTTGCTTGACATCATGGGAAAATCAAAGAAAATCAGCCAAGACCTCAGAAAAAACATTGTAGACCTCCACAAATCTGGTTCATCCTTGGAGCAATTTCCAAATGCATGAAGGTCCCACGTTCATCTGTACAAAGAATTGGATATACAAGTATAAACACCATGGGACCACGCAGCCGTCATACCGCTCAGGAAGGAGACACGTTCTGTCTCCTAGAGATGAACGTACTTTGGTGCGAAAAGTGCATATCAATCCCAGAACAACAGCAAAGGATCTTGTGAAGATGCTGGAGGAAACGGGTAACAAGTATCTATATCCACAGTATAACGAGTCCTATATCGATATAACCTGAAAGGCCGCTCAACAAGGAAGAAGCCACTGCTCCAAAACCGCCACAAAAAATCCAGACTACGGTTTGCAACTGCACATGGGGACAAAGATCGTACTTTTGGAGAAATGTCCTCTGGTCTGATGAAACAAAAATAGAACTGTTTGCCATAATGACCACGTTATGTTGGAGGAAAAAGGGTAAGGCTTGCAAGCCGAAGAACACCAACCCAACTGTGAAGCACGGGGGGCAGCATCATTTATGGGGTGCTTTGCTGCAGGAGGGACTGGTGCACTTCACAAAATAGATCGCATCATGAGGAGGAAAATTATGTGGATATATTGAAGCAACGTCTCAAGACATTATTCAGGAAGTTAAAGCTTGGTCCCAAATGGGTCTTCCAAATGGACATGACCCCAAGCATACTTCCAAAGTTGTGGCAAAATTGCTTAAGGACAACAAAGTCAAGGTATTGGAGTGCCATCACAAAGCCCAGACCTCAATAACATAGAACATTTGTGGGCAAAACTGAAAAAGCGTGTGCGAGCAAGCAAGCCTTCAAACCTGACTCAGTTACACCAGCTCTGTCAGGAGGAATGGGCAAAATTCACCCAACTTATTGTGGGAAGCTTGTGGAAGGCTACCCAACATGTTTGACTCAAGTTAAACAATTTAAAGGCAATGCTACCAAATACTAATTGAGTGTATGTAAACTTCTGACCCACAGGGAATGTGTTATATGAAATAAAAGCTGCAATAAATCATTCTCTCTACTATTATTCGGACATTTCAAATTCTTAAAATGAAGTGGTGATCCTAACTGACGTATGACAGGGAATTTTTACTAGGATTAAATGTCAGGAATTGTGAAATACTGAGTTTAAATGTATTCGGCTAAGGTGTATGTAAACTTCTGACTTCAAACTGTGTTGTATATACAGTGGGGAGAAGGAAGTATTTGATACACTGCCGATTTTGCAGGATTTCCTACTTACAAAGCATGTAGAGTCTGAATTAGGTCTGTAATTTATCATAGGTACACTTCAACTGTGAGAGACGGAATCAAAACAAAAATCCAGAAAATCACATTGTATGATTTTTAAGTAAATATTTGCATTTTATTGCATGACATAAGTATTTGATCACCTACCAACCAGTAAGAATTCCGGCTCTCACAGACCTGTTAGTTTTGTCTTTAAGAAGCCCTCCTGTTCTCCACTCATTACCTGTAGTAACTCACCTGTTTGAACTCGTTACCTGTATAAAATATATATATATATATATGTCTATCCCCCACCCACACACACATATATATATGTCTACTCCCCCCACACCCCCTGTTGACAGATGTGATGGATTTTAGATGTGCACATTGCATTATTGGGGCCTTCTGAGCCTGTGGACACGCGACACAAGATGAATGTTGGGCAAATAATAAAATACCACCAAGCCTGTAGGACCACTTAGAATGGAGTGGGAGGAGAGGAGGAGGAGGGAACCCCATTAAAAGAAGACTGGTTTTCCTTCCTTTGTCAGTGATGGAATCGTGCTGCCCCAGCCCCCCCCCCCCACCCCCACCCCATCCTCTCTGCTGGCCTTGCACTCTATCTCATTATGCAGAATGTATGATAATAAAGGGGACTGTCT
>NC_036856.1:38480068-38482089 GCF_002910315.2 Salvelinus sp. IW2-2015 | reverse complement strand
TCTCAGCTGATAGATCTCAGCCCCATAGTGATGTATTTTGCCTCCCTTTTTGGGGTGTTACAGCAACATATGTCCCCCTAAGTTGTTATGCTGATTCCCTCAGCACAACAGTGGTATTTCTCTAACAAGGCTTGTATAGGCCTACCTGGCCTGGGTAATGAGTCAACTTTCCCAGCCTAAGCAGGTGTGACGGGACATGAGTGTGCGTTAACTCTAGTGGAATGAGAATGGATGACTCTAATCTGMCTGGGAGAGGCTGATGCGTGTTTATACACATTAATATACAGAAGATATTCAGCCTCAGAAAGTCTATGAGCTCTACAAGCCATGGCTGTTACGTACAGCAATCAGGTGTCAACAGAAACCTTTGGCTTGAGACACCGCAGGCTCCAATGCCACCAGTTCTGATMAATCATTTGCAGTGTGTATAAACTAAAAAATAGATTTATATCTGTGTAATCACTATGTAAACAGGAACCCAGCGCTGTACTGTTGCAGGCACCTGCTCCCTTTAACAACAGTTACACAGTATAAAGAAGCTGGATAGAGATAACAGAACAGGACAGGACAGTTAGACTAGAGTCATTAGTTCTTAGTGTTTTGATGTTGTCGTCTCCACTGTGCTGTTCCGACATAGAGCAGACCAGCCACACCAGGGGAATGTTAGTTTAGCTGTTCTGTTGAAGACAGCATAATGACACGAAGCAGATGACTGGTAAAGACTCCATAACCGTTGGCAGAACAAACAATGATGAGGACTTCACCATGCTCCTACCTAGTCCTCTCACTCCAGCACGGCCAAATGCATTCWTATCCACACTAGCATGCACTGTACATGTCAATACAGTGCTTTCAGATAGTATTCAGGCTAGGGTTGCACATTTTGGGGAATATTCAGAGGTGGAAACTTTCCGTGGGAATTAACGGGAATATATGGGAATTAACTGAAAAATATGCAAATTAATAMTYATACCATTTAAATGTAGATGTTTTTTGCGTTGGATATATTTACCATATTATATGGAGACAGAAACATAAACCTTTTACCTTATCATAAAAATACATAATTGCAAGTGATTAAATCCTTCCAATAGAAAAATAAAAAAAAAACTAACGCTAACGTCCCACTTGGCCAAAAGCCAGTAAAAATGCAGAGCGCCAAATTCAAATAAATTACTATAAAAATCAAACTTTCATGAAATCACACATGAAAGACACCAAATTTAAAGCTACACTTGTTGTGAATCCAGCCAACATGTCTGATTTCAAAAAGGATTTACGGCGAAAGCACACTAAACGATTATGTTAGGTCAGTATAATAGCCACAGAAAACACAGCCATTTTTCCAGCCAAAGAGAGGAGTAACAAAAAAGCAGAAATAGAGAAAATTAATCACTAACCTTGATGATCTTCATCAGATGACACTCATAGGACTTCATGTTACACAATACATGTATGTTTTGTTCGGTAAAGTTCATATTTATATCAAAAATCTGAGTTTAGGCGGACGCTACTGTCTCACTTGGCCAAAGCCAGAGAAAATGCAGAGCGCCATATTCAAAAAAATTACTATAAAAAAATCAAACTTTCATGTAATCACACATGAAAGACACCAAATTAAAGCTACACTTGTTGTGAATCCACCAACATGTCTGATTTCAAAAGGATTTACGGCGAAAGCTTTTAAAATGAAATGTATTGAAACAGTGAATTAGCACTCCATAGTTTAGCAGGCTCATGAAAGCTAAAACCCACATGGTAGCAAAAACTAACTAGCAGAAATGGTTAACAGTTAGAAATGATTAAATACACTTTGCTGTAGGTTACTATTACTAATATAACAAAGAATCATGTATGTCATATAAAATATTTTCACCACACCCAGTATTGTAATCAAAACTTACGAGAAAGCATGTAGTCCTTGGCTCAGGACAGTGTAGTAGTGTGGGCTCAATAGCATCTCATTAGTGTGCAAGATCTTGAGAATCAGCTGTACATTGATGGAAGAATGCACTGTTGCA
>NC_036856.1:38472338-38474644 GCF_002910315.2 Salvelinus sp. IW2-2015 | reverse complement strand
ATCACTAACCTTTGATGATCTTCATCAGATGACACTCATAGGACTTCATGTTACACAATACATGTATGTTTTGTTCGGTAAAGTTCATATTTATATCCAAAAATCTGAGTTTAGGCGGGACGCTACTGTCTCACTTGGCCAAAAGCCAGAGAAAATGCAGAGCGCCATATTCAAATAAATTACTATAAAAATCKAACTTTCATGTAATCACACATGAAAGACACCAAATTAAAGCTACACTTGTTGTGAATCCAGCCAACATGTCTGATTTCAAAAAGGATTTACGGCGAAAGCTTTTAAAATGAAATGTATTGAAACAGGTGAATTAGCACTCCATAGTTAGCAGGCTCATGAAAGCTAAAACCCACATGGTAGCAAAAACTAACTAGCAGAAATGGTTAACAAGTTAGAAATGATTTAAATACACTTTGCTGTAGGTTACTATTTACTAATTAACAAAGAATCATGTATGTCATATAAAATATTTTCACCACACCCAGTATTGTAATCAAAACTTACCAGAAAGCATGTAGTCCTTGGCTCAGACAGTGTAGTAGTGTGGGCTCAATAGCATCTCATTAGTGTGCAAGATCTTGAATCAGCTGTACATGTGATGGAAGAATGCACTGTGCATGCAGAGGGTTGCYATTCCATTGAATTGGGGATAGTTTAACCAAAATATGCTACAATAACTAGAATTGCCTTATGTGTATCCCACAAAAAAAAGGTTCACTGTTATAAGCTAAACTTTTTTGATGAATTTAAGCAAAATTCCCCAAATTCCCGGAAAGTTTCCCGCCCTTTGCAACCCTAATTCAGGCCGCTTGACCTTTTTACACATTTTGTTACATTACAGCCTTATTCTAAATTTCCCCTCATCAATCTACACACAATAATACCCCTTAATGACAAAGCAAAAACAGTTTTGTAGAAAGTTTWGCTAATTTATTCAAAATAAAAACMGAAGTAAGTATTCAGACCCTTTACTCAGTACTTTGTTGAAGCACCTTTGGCAGCGATTACAGCCTTGAGTCTTCTTGGTTATSACGCTACAAGCTTGGCACACCTGTATTTGGAGAGTTTCTCCCATTCTTCTCTGCAGACCCTCTCAAGCTCTGTCAGGTTGCACAGCTATTTTCAGATTGGGTTCAAGTCTGGGCTCTGGCTGGGCCACTCAAGGACATTCAGACACTCGTCCCAAAGCCATGRCTGCGTTGTCTTGGCTGTGTGRTTAAGGTCATTGTACTGTTGGAAGGTGAACCTTCGCCCCATTCTGAGGTCTTGAGCACTCTGGAGCATCAAGGATCTCTCTGTACTTTGCACCGTTCATCTTTGCCTCAATCTTGACTAGTCTCCCAGTCCCTGCCACTGAAAATCGGCCCCACAGTATGATGCTGCCACCACCATGCTTCACCGTAGGGAAGGTGCCAGGTTTCGTCCAGACGTGACACTTTGCATTCAGGCCAAAGAGTTAATTCTTGGTTTTATCAAACCAGAGAATCTTGTTTCTCATGTTCTGAGTCCTTTAGGTGCCTTTTGGCAAACTCCAACCYGGCTGTCATGTGCCRTTTACTGAGGAGTGTCTTCCATRTGGTCACTCTACCATAAAGGCCTGATTGGTGGAGTGCTTCAGAGATGGTTGTCCRTRTGGAAAGGTCTCCCATCTCCACAAACAAACTCTGGAGCTCTGTCAGAGTGATCATCGGGTTCTTGGTCACCTCCCTGACCAAGGCCCTTCTCCCCCAATTGCTCAGTTTGGCCGGGCAGCCGGCTCTAGGAAGAGTCTTGGTGGTTCCATACTTCTTCCTTTTAAGAATGATGGAGGCCGCTGTGTTCTTGGGTACCTTTTAATGCTGCAGAAATGTTTTGGTACCCTTCCCCAGATCTSTGCCTTGACACAATCCTCTCTCGGAGCTCTACCCACAATTCCTTCGACCTCATGGCTTGGTTTTTGCTCTGACATGCACTGTCAACTGTGGGACCTTATATAGACAGGTGTGTGCCTTTCCAAATAATTTCAAATCAATTGAAATTTTCACAAGTGGACTTCCAATCAAGTTGTTGAAAATCTCACAAGTAATGATAATTGAGAACAGGAGGGGTCCACTTCCTTAGCTCAATTTTCGAGTCTCATTGCAAAGGGTCTGAATACTTTGCCCACAATTCCTAAAAAACATGTTTTTGCTTTGTATTTTGGGGGTATTGTGGGTAAGATTAGATGAGCAAATTTCAAAAAACGTATTCCCATTCAGAATAAAGCTGTTTAAGTAACAAATGTGGAAAAGGAGTAGAGGTCTGAAAGTCCT
>NC_036856.1:38470020-38471910 GCF_002910315.2 Salvelinus sp. IW2-2015 | reverse complement strand
GTAAAAATAAAGAAAAACCCTGGGATGAGTAGGTGTGTCCAAACTTGACTGGTACTGTATATGGAAAGATACACATTTTAAAATGTAGACCAATTGATTGGTCGAAAGAGCAGTTGACACTTGGTCGACCAATATATATATATTTTTTGTCGGGGACAGCCATAACATTGTGTATGCTAGCTGTTTAGTCTGTCTGTGAATTTGAAATATTCTGTCCTTGCCGTGTTTGGTGGCTGTGTGTGTGTGTGTGTGTGTGTGTGTGTGTGAGGGATTATCAGTCTGGCTGGGCTGCGATGCTGACTGCCTGGCTGGCTGTGTGGTGACAACTGTGATCCATCACATCCCAGCCAGAGGCGGCCAACGAGGCTCAACAGTGCTGGGGCGGCACTTAACGCTCGCTGGAACTTTCACACACTGGCCGTGMCTAGACTTGACAGTTGATGCAGCTTTAGTATTCTGATCATAGAGGTCTGTTCATGGAATTCTGAACACGTCATGCATCTAACACCTACATTTAAATACTGTGTCCACAGTGTGTCCCGATTCCCTTTTCCTGCTCTATATTCAAATGCCAGTGTGAGTTTTTACAAACGGTGGAACAAGGCAACATATGATAACACAACAACAACTGATGGCAGTAGGTAACTACTGTAGCTATCTAGCCAGCTAACCTCTGTAGCTAGCCAGCAACGCTTAAGGGATTGCAAACGGGTTAGCATAACTCTAGCCAAACAAAAAATAGTTGTTCTAAATATTAGCTAGCTGGCTAGCATTTATTAGGCCAGCAACACATTCCTCACACTGGAGGAGTGTATGTTCTCTAGCTTTATAATGAAAAGGTGTCTCTCGGTCCCAAAACATACGTTTTCTGGAGACTTGTGTGAGGAGTGCTGATGACATCGCCCACTGTATGCTCTTTCGGTAGCCTGATTACGTCCAGACTGAGGAGAAATCCGCAGTGCATCCCTGACCACCACCTGAAGTGGTCAGCCAGGCCTGAAGTGGTCAGCCAGGCCTGAAGTGGTCAGCCAGGCCTGAAGTGGTCAGCCAGGCCTGAAGTGGTCAGCCAGGCCTGAAGTGGTCAGCCACAAGCGACCACCCGTCTTTTCAATGCGATCTTCATATTCCGATAGTAGAAGTCACATGTAAGTGTCAAGTGTAGACACMACCCCTCTCCCCCGTCACTCTCTTCCCCCTGTCTCTTCTTTCTCTCAATTCAATTTAAGGGCTTTATTGGCATGGGAAACATATGTTAACATTGCCAAAGCTGTCTCTCTCGCTCTCTTAAAAAAAAAGATTTCTTTATTTTTCTACACCTTTTATTTAACTAGGTAAGTCAGTTAATAACAATGCCAGCCTACCGGGGAACAGTGGGTTAACTGCRTTGTTCAGSGGCAGAACGACAGATGTTTACCGTGTCAGCTRGGGGATTCAATCTAGCAACCTTTCAGTTACTGGCCCAACCACTAACCACTAGGCTACCTGCCGCCCTCTCTCTGTCTTTCTCTGTCMCTCTCTCTCGTCTCTCTCTGGGGTTTGGCTGTTATAGTCAGTTTGTTTTCTCTGTCCTTGTTTGTTACAGACAGTTTTGTTGTCTCTCCTGCCTTGGTTAGGTTTGGACTCACAGTGACTTGGGTAATGAATATATCATACCACACACACTGCCCACGGTATGTTATCCAGAGTTCACTGCAACATAAAGGGACACAAAACACTAACCTAGTGCTGTAGCGCTTGTGATCAGCCACTGTCCAATGCATCTGTGAGTCCATACTTGCCTACACTTGCCTTGATGAACCTGAGAGAACACTTCATCTTCCTGATCACACTCCAGGCTCACGTCGTAGTCTCACTGCCTAGTAGTCTCGCTGCCTAGTAGTCTCGTAGTCT
>NC_036856.1:38467863-38469783 GCF_002910315.2 Salvelinus sp. IW2-2015 | reverse complement strand
GGCTGTCTGCCTAGTAGTCTCGCTGCCTAGTAGTCCGGCTGTCTGCCTAGTAGTCTCGCTGCCTAGTAGTCCGGCTGTCTGCCTAGTAGTCCGGCTGTCTGCCTAGTAGTCCGGCTGTCTGCCTAGTAGTCCGGCTGTCTGCCTAGTAGTCCCGCTGCTCAGTCTCAGGCTGTTGCTTATGACCCATTGAGGCAGCGGGGTGTCAGCCAGGGTAAGTCAGTATGACGGTTGGAGCGGCCCAGAGGAAACCTCAGTGGAGAAACCTTGGTTGAGGGGGCAGGAAGGAGACACTCTGCCAGGAACCAGTGATGAGACCACTCACTACGGAAAACATCTGGACCAGAGAAAGGGGGAGAGGAAGGAGGTAGAGAGAAGGAGATGAGGAGACATGCAACGCCACAAAGGAGTAACGTGAGCCAAGCGTAAGGAGCACTGGGGAGGGAGAAAGCAAGAGAGAGAGAGAGGGAGAAATAAAGAGGGCGGGAGAGCGTGTGCCTGTTATCACTAGCTGCTGTCGGCTCCAGTACCCTCCTCTACAGACCCTCCTGGGGCTAAAGGACATATCCAACTACGCTGGTTTACACACTGAAATCCCCTGTTAAATATCAAATGCTCTTAAAAGCTGATTGTAAAGGTAACTGCCAAAATTTAGGTAACACTTGAGTAAATGAGGGATACAAAGTATATTGAAAGCAGGTGCTTCCACAAAGGTGTAGTTCCTGAGTTAATTAAGCAATTAACATCCCATCATGCTTAGGGTCATGTATAAAAATGGCCAGTTGCCCATGATATTGGGTACCATGGCTAGAAGAAGAGATCTGAGTGACTTTGACAGAGGAGAGTCTCGAATTAGTAAAGGGGGTTTAGTGTGTGTGTGTGTGTGTGTGTCAGTCACGCAACCCAATTGAACACTTATGGGAGATTCTGGAGCGGAGCCTGAGACAGTGTTTTCCACCACCATCAACAAAACACCAAATGATAGAATTTATTGTGGAAGAATGGTGTCGCATCCCTCCAATAGAGTTCCAGACACTGGTAGAATCTAAGGTGCAATGCAGCTGTTCTAGTGGCTCGTGGTGCCCAACGCCCTATTAAGACACTTTATGTTGGCGTTTCCTTTATTTTGGCAGTTACCTGTATGTGTTCATTTCACAGCTTTTATTTTTCCTCAACATCTGAAGCCTGACTATACCACCTAGGTGTGAAGGAGTGAAATGCAGTGGTGGAGGAACATACTGTACATGAAGCTCTCCTCCCCGCTTCCTGTGCCTGCCTGCTTGTCTGTCTCTCACCACAGCCCAAGCTGATTATCATCCCCAACCCTTACTCTCTTCAGCCACAGCCCCTGCCCCCCTTCCTCTGGTCCTGTCTGGTGCTCGTCTCTCTGTCGGGACCTGACCAGTGCCTAGCCTGCTGTCTGGGCTGGGGCTCCATGGCTGGATGGAAATGCTGCCCTAGGGTGATTGCAGTATTACTGAACAGGGAGACCTGCTCTGATTCTGCCCCATCATGCACAAGGAAATGTTAGTCAGACTGTGTTTGGTGTGTGAATTACGAAGGCTATACAATAGTTGTTTGTTTGACAGTCATAGACACAGTTATGGAACTATTTGATGGCGGGTGTCAGTGTTTTGTTGTTAGAAGTCTAGTAGACACAGATTGACTATTGGATGGCGGTGTCAGTGTTTGTTGTTTGAAGTTCGCATGACACAGATTGGGACTAATTGAATGGCGGGTTGCTGCAGTGTTTGTTGTTGAAGTCTCATAGACGACAGATGGAATATGACTGGCGGGTGTCAGGTGGTTTGTTGTTTTGAAGGTCCCGCCATAGACACGATTGAACCTATTGATGGCCGGGTGTCAGTGGTTTGTTTGTTGAAAGTATAGACACAGATTGAACTATTGTAATGGCAGGGTGTG
>NC_036856.1:38463124-38467838 GCF_002910315.2 Salvelinus sp. IW2-2015 | reverse complement strand
GTGTCAGTGTTTGTTGTTGCAGATGTTTCTATAGTCCTGTGTGTGATGCAGTTGTATTCCTCTGGGTTGCTCTGTGATTGTTAGGATTAGAGCCCCACCAACATGGGATTTTTGGGTCTGATACCGATACTGATTTTATGGGAGGCAAAACTCTTGTTTTTTTTTAAAGGTGGAATAAACAGATACTCTAAATCAGTGGTCACCAACCTTTTCTGAGTCAAAATACAAGCCGGGATCTACCGTTATTTTTTGTTGTTATTATTAACATGGCTTAAAAAACGCAAGCCTATGCAACATTCACCAATTAAAATTCACCAATTAAAAATAGTTCTGTAGCATATTAACTATGTTTAAATTGCACTGCCAATTTTGTTCTTCTCAGACCATTTTMAAATTATATTTWAAAAATGTAGGTTAATGATCATACTGGTAATATATAATTTGTTTTATTACTTGTGAGGCACAGCTGAGTGGGCATAATATATATATATATATTTTTTTTTACTGGACTGATTGCCTGCTTCTGATGGTCAGTCTGAGGGGGAGGCAGCAGCAGGGAGGCTGCCTCCCACCGGACTCACCGTCCCTCCGCTGAGAAAAGGGGGCACAGTCTTCCAGCTGATGGCGAAACMCAAGTCGCACRGCATTTCTGCCTCATGCACCAATTTATGTTGTTACTCCAATGACCAGAGAAGGTGAGATATTCCTCGATATTAAAAAAGACAAGCTGCTTATAATAACAACGCKAGCTTATCGGAAACACTTTCCTATACTCATTCAGTGCAGCTGCAGTGCTGGTTGTAGCATGAGTGAAAGTAGGGAGAACACAAAGTGTTGACAGTGCTGAATAACAACTTAAACATGAACTAGGGCTGCTGAATCAAGTCCACCTACTGTCAACAGTGCGAAATTAATAAAAAAAATAGGAACACAAGGCTTTATCGTATTTTTTTTATTTTTTTTACAGAAATATTTGGTGATCGACTGGTTGGTGACCACTGCTCTAAATGATGACAAATTATAACGAAATATTACAATTAACATTTATTTAATAACATTTCAATTGTGGTTTACAAGATATCCACCAAAAAACAACTATGTCCTTTATAAATACGACAGTAAATACAAAACGTTTTTAGTATACCAGTTCAACTTAAAGATGTGTATCTATGGCAGCGGATAAGAAGTATGCAAAAGTATTTGTGCTAAACCACAACAAGGGGTGGCTGGTTGAATGAATTCAACTCTATCGGAAACTGCTTGCCGCACTGGTTTTAGTCACACGTTCTAATTTCACTAGCTAGCTAACATTAGCTATTTGTCTCGTCATGAATGCAAGCACCTGGCCTGAATGATAGATCTGCGCCAACRTTCTTGCTTTTTGAAGATTACATATTTCGGAAAAGGAACTAAATAAGCCCCCTCTGAGGGGTGGTGGTCTGACACGCCAGATGTTTCTGGAACACTCCTCCTTACGACGCCAGGGGTTGGTCTGGTGGCTGGGGAGAGGAAGTGACCTCAGCCAAGCCAGGTTTCCACGGTGACGGATGTTTCCGAGGCCATCGACGCAAAACAAATAGGCCTGACTCATCTAACTGGCTGTACATCACATTCTCCATGTGCCTCTCTCTGGTGATCTCTGTTGGAATTGGTCTCAACAGACAAAATCAATATCTCATTTCAGGAACTGTCCACCCCTTTACAACTGATTTTAAAATCAGATCTTCCTGTGTTTGTGCTTTAAACCCCTGTTTGATCAGTGTTTTATGGGATGTGTGTGTGTAGAGGCGCTGTTAGCAGTGGCTCCAGTGTCTGTGTTTTCACTGCACTCTATGGCCTTGCTGTGTCCAGGGGCCTCCAGAGGCCATTTACTGACTGTGGTTTGGTTGGCCAGGGGCCATTTACTGACTGACTGGGGTTTGGTTGGCCAGGGGCCATTTACTGACTGATGGGTTTGGTTGGCCAAGGGCCTGCGCAAACATCACATGAGCCAATACTGTTTGGTTGGCTTTGCTGTGGTGTTACTTCACTGTTGAATAGCTTCAGAGATGGATACTCACGTGGACTGGGGCAGCTTACTTTACTTGTTGGGATTGGAGCTAAGTGTTTTAATAGACCTGTCTTTTGTTCTCTTCCTCTCCTTTCCCTCCCCGTCTCTCTCTCTCGCTCTCTCTCCTTTTCCTCCCAATCCCTCTCTCTCCTGCTCTCTCCTTTTCCTCCCAATCGCTCTCTCTCCTTTTCCTCCCAATCCCTCTCTCTCCTACTCTCTCCTTTCCCTCCCCGTCCTCTCTCCTTTCCCGTCCCTCTCTCTCCTTTCCCGTCCCTCTCTCTCCTTTCCCGTCCCTCTCTTTCCCACGCTTTCTCTCTCCCTCCCCGTTCTTCTCTCGCTCTCTCCTTTCCCTCCCCGTCCCTCCCGCTCTCCCTCTCCTCCTACCTCTCTCTTCCTTGCCTCTCCCTCTTTCTCTGCTCTTCTCTCCATCCTCCCTCTCTCCCCTCTCTTCCCTTCCATCTCTCTCTCTCTCTCTCTCTGTAGAAGGAGTTTGCTGCGCCCCCTCCCCTGTTGTTCAGGAAGTTGAGTAACCCTGACCTGTCCCCCGCCGCCAATAAGACCAAACTACACCGACAGCTCAGCCAGGATGACGGCCGCTCTCGCCGTAGCAGCATGGCTATGACCGGTAAGAGAGAGACAGACAGAGACACACACACACACAACGCTGTTGTTCAGTATTTGAGCCTGGTTGTCTTGTTCTTCCTCCCCCCTAGGTAAGCAGCTCCTGCCCCTGTCCAGCAGTATGCAGGGTGGGGTGAGTCAGCTAGCCTGGCAGCCTCCTGGAGAACCCCCCAACAACCTGCTCCGCATGAGGAACCAGTCCCTGGGCCAGTCTGCACCATCACTCACCGCAGGACTGGTGTGTACACTGCTACTTCTACTGCACACACACACACACACACACAACAGACACACAACAGACACACGCAGCAGACACATGCGTCAGACACACACACGCGCGCTTCAGACACACGCATCAGACACACACATACACACACACACACACACACACGCATCAGACGCAACAGACACACACACGCAACAGACACAACACATACACAAACTATATTCATTCCTAGAGACACACAGTGATGACCTACTGACTAAATTATTCCTTGTTTATCCCCCGTCCCTATAAATCAATATGGATGAAGCTTTGTATTAATCATCAGTATTTTATAACCTATCCATTTGATTGCTCCATCTATGGTGGACAGCTCCATCCATCTAGCCAGGTAGTACACAGGGCTGTCCTATTGCTCTTCTATGCAGGCAGGCAGGCAGGCAGGCAGGCAGGCAGGCAGACTGATGAGTCAGGCTGTCTGTATCCACCAGTCAGGAGCTGGTTGCTCTGCCCTCACTGACACCCACTCAGCACACACACACACACCCACACCCARGGTCTGTCTGCACATACACCACACTGCGAGCCTCACACTGTGTCTACCCCTACAGTTGTGTGTGTTGCATCCATAGACTGTATGGTTGTTACAAGCTATCGCAGCACTAGGGCGACACCTACTGGATGTGTATGGAAGTGCTGGTACATTACTGTACCTCTATAAAATACTGTCTTCGGGTGTTCAATGTACCAGTAGATGGCAGTATTATCAAATCTGAGTTCTCAGCATTGGGKTGTGTTGGCAGTATACAATCTATTACTGCATGTTGTTCTACACACACACAGCTTTGTCTATAGCAAGCTGGTTCACAATGACATTACAGGGTGAATGAGAGGCCAGGGAAAGTTTTAGGTTTTGTCAAAACAAGGAATTAAAATGTTAAGTACCGGTAGCTAACGACCGTCCGACGCAAATAGCAACTAATGGTGTGTGTGATTGTTACTGACTCCGTCTGTYACTGGATGACAGTGATAACGTGAGGAGTTGGGTTGTCTCACTGAGAAGCTGCTTATCAGATGAGTAAAACCGGTTCCTTGTGGTTTGTGTGAATGACAAAATAAGAGGCCTGCAAAAAAAACAAAAAACTTTTTGAACGTATCCACAGCTATTGCGTAATGCAGCCCACAGGATATTGTGGAAGCAATTTCTAAACTGAAAATATGACCTGCAGAGCTATCTTAGACGAGCAAATAATCATAGTTTATTATATTTCTCATTAGCCAGTTTATTAAAGTTTTCCTCTGCTTGATATCAGACCCCATCCCCTCCCCTTCTCTCCTGGTTTGACCCCGTTCCCCTTCTCTCCTGGTTTGACCCCGCTCCCCTTCTCTTCTCTCCTGGTTTGACCACGCTCCCCTTCTCTCCTGGTTTGACCCCGCTCCCTTCTCTTTCCTGGTTTGACCCCGCTCCCCTTCTCTTCTCCTGGTTTGGACGCCCGCTTCCCTTCTCTTCTCTCCTGGTTTGACTCCGCTCCCCTTCTCTTCTCTCCTGGTTTGACCCGCTCCCTTCTCCTTTCTCCTGGTTTGACCCGCTCACCTTCTCTTCTCTCCTGGTTTGACCACGTCCCTTCTCTTTCTCCTGGTTTGACTCCCCTCCCCTTCTCTCCTGGTTCTTGACTGCCTCCCTTCTCTCTGGTTTGACTTCCCGCTTCTCTTCTCTCTGCGTTTAACCACGCTCCCTTCTCTCCTGGTTTGACCCGCTCCCTTCTCTTTCTCCTGGTTTTACCCCGCTCCCCTTTCTCACCTGGTTTGAACCATCGCTC
>NC_036856.1:38451671-38463099 GCF_002910315.2 Salvelinus sp. IW2-2015 | reverse complement strand
GGGAAAGTTTTAGGTTTTGTCAAAACAAGGAATTAAAATGTTAAGTACCGTAGCTACGACCGTCCGACGCAAATAGCAACTAATGGTGTGTGTGGATTGTTACTGACTCGTCTGTGACTGGATGACAGTGATAACGTGAGGAGTGGGTTGCCTCACTGAGAAGCTGCTTATCAGATGAGTAAAACCGGTTCTTGTGGTTTGCTGTGAATGACAAAATAAGAGGCCTGCAAAAAAAAAAAAAACTTTTTGACGTATCCACAAGCTATTTTGCGTAATGCAGCCCACAGGATATTGTGGAAGCAATTTCTAAACTGAAAATATGACCTGCAGAGCTATCTTAGACGAGCAAATAATCATAGTTTATTATATTTCTCATTAGCCAGTTATTAAAGTTTTCCTCTGCTTGATATCAGACCCCATCCCCTCCCCTTCTCTCCTGGTTTTGACCCCGCTCCCCTTCTCTTCTCTCCTGGTTTGACCCCGCTCCCCTTCTCTTCTCTCCTGGTTTGACTCCGCTCCCCTTCTCTCCTGTTTGACCCCTTCCTTCCTCTTCCTGGTTTTGAACGCTCCGCTCCCCTTTCTCTCCTGGTTTGACCCCGCTCCCCTTCTCTTCTCTCCTGGTTGACCCGCTCCCCTTCTCTTCTCTCCTGGTTGACCCCGCTCCCCTTCTCTCTCTCCTGGTTTGATTCTCTGGCTTTGACCCCGCTCCCCTTCTCTTCTCTCCTGGTTTGACCCCCGCTCCCCTTCTCTTCTCTCCTTGGTTTGACACCCTCCCCTTCCTCTTCTCTCTTGGTTTGACCACGCCTCCCTTCTCTTCTCTCTTGGTTTTGACCCCGCTCCCCTTCTTCTCTCCTGGTTTGACCCCGCTCCCCTCTCTCCTGGTTTGACCACGCTCCCCTCTCTTCTCTCTTGGTTGACCACGCTCCCCTTCTCTTCTCTTCCTGGTTTGACCCCGCTCCCTTCTCTTCTCTCCTGGTTTGACCCGCTCCCCTTCTTCTTTCTCTCCTGGTTTGACCAGCTCCCCTTCTCGTTCTCTCCTGTTTGACCCGCTCCCTTCTCTTCTCTCCTGGTTTTGACCCGCTCCCCTTCTCTCCTGGTTTGACCACCACTCCCTTTCTCCTAGTTTGAACCCGCTCCCCTTCTCTTCTCTCCTGGTTTATCTTCTAGACTAATTACAGCAGCTAGCTACATAAACCTCTTCATTTATTTATCCTTTTTCTGTCTGTCTGTCGTGTCTTGCTAAAGAGGAGTTTGAATCTGTTTATATATTTTAATTACATTTTATTCAGTTTTCAGTAAATATGCCATTTGTGAAACACCTGAACTCTCTTCTCCTGTACTGTAGCTAATGGGCTATGAGATCGATGCCACCTAAAGCCTGAATGGCCCATTATATACTGTCAGCCTGAAGTTCATAGCCACCTAAAGCCTGAATGGGCCAGTTATATACTGTCAGCCTGAAGTCATAGCCACCTTAATGTCTGAATGGCCCAATTTAATATACTGTCAGCCTGAAGTCATAGCCACCTAAAGCCAGAATGGCCCATTTAATATACTGTCAGCCTGAAGTCATAGTCACCTAAAGCCAGAATGGCCATTTAATATACTGTCAGCCTAGCCACCTAAAGCCTGAATGGCCCATTTAATATACTGTCAGGCCCTGAAGTCATAGTCACCATTGCTCAATATGGTATGGTATGTTGGTGTCTTCCCTTATGTATGAATTGGCAGCCTGCTGTATTGGCTGGTGTAACATGAATTGGCACCCTGCTGTGTTTGCTGGTGTAACAGCCGTGTTGTACCTTGTATCATGACACACATTAACATAGTTCACATGACAGGTGTTTGTCTTCACTGGTTTGGTCAGGTACTCGTTGAGTTGAATACACTCTCATACAGTACAGAGCCCTGATGAGGGGAGATGGAGGCTCTGTAGTCTGGTCTCTGGTCTGCACTCTTCAGGGAAACAACCCTGGATAGCCAGATGGTGTTTACCTCTAGGCTAGTGTGTGCGTGCGTGTGTGTTTTCATGACAAATACACAATATATTACCTATAATTCCTAGAAAATGACCTGGTAACCAATCAGAGTGCCARGTGGCGGTCTAGAGGCCTTAAGATTGTCCCCAGAGAGAGCAGCACCTGGACAGGATGAGGGTAACACTTGGTCACTCACTGATTCCTAGGAGATTTCTCAGTGGTTTTAAAGTTTTTCTCTGGCACCCATCAGAACATCTAAGCTACAGCACACGTCACCATGCAAGGCAGGACATGTTGACAGCATCCCTTATAGACTAGTAGGTGGATGACTGTGAAATCCGGTGAGGCTATTTGTTTCAGTGGACACTGTTTACAGCACACCCACACGTGTTCATTCTGTTGACTCAACACCCAGCAGCTTCCAAGTAGAGCTCAGTTTCTGTTTCCTGACTTTAAGATGATGTGGGTGTAATATCAACTGAATAATGTTAGGTTGATGAGTTAGTGAGTGTAAGCCCAGACATTAACGCAGTGACATGCTATTTGCATTTGTATAAAAGGGAAAGGCTTAGCTGAAATGGGAGCTAGAGGCTCTTTAATCTCTCCCCAGRTTCATCATTAAAACACACTGTCTGCCACAGGAGACGAACAGGGCCTTATGAAATGTGAGATCAGAATTCAAACATGGGGGAAAAAACCAGTCTGTCTGCATTATTGTCATCGTTTTACTCACTCGGAAATGACCATTTCCTTTTCACTTGCAGACTTAAATAACTCTGTGTCCTCTTTGGTTTGGCAAGATGGGAAAGGTCAAGGGCCTTAAAACGGGAAGGCTGTTTTCCTTTGTGAGGCGTGGTGCATAGGACCACTTTAAAGACTTCTGGATGAATAGTAGAGACGGGTATTAACATCATCCTGCCATGGCTGGAACACACTCTGGAGGATGACTGACAGCTGGGATTGCACTGGGCTGTCTGTGTGGACTTGTCTGTCACCTCACTAAGGCTGTCTGTCACCTCACTAAGGCTGTCTGTCAGCTCACTAAGGCTGTCTGTCACCTTCACTAATTCTGTGTAAATGTACTTGGCGAGTAAAGGTAATTCTGATTCTGAAATTAAACCACACACACACACACCACACACACACACACACACACACACACACACCACACACACACACCACACACACACACAGAGAAGTTAAACACGTCCACACATACACACACAGAAATTGGTCAAGGTCAGATCTCTGTATTGTATTTGTAAGGACAACTTATTACACTCAGACTTACATAAAGGACAACTTATTTCTGTCAGACTTACATAAAGGACAACTTATTTTCTCAGACTTACATAAAGGACAGCTTATTACACTCAGACTTACATAAAGGACAACTTATTTCTGTCAGACTTACATAAAGGACAACTTATTTCTCTCAGACTTACATAAAGGACAGCTTATTACACTCAGACTTACATAAAGGACAACTTATTTCTGTCAGACTTACATAAAGGACAACTTATTTCCTGTCAGACTTACATAAAGGACAGCTTATTACACTTAGACTTACATAAAGGACAACTTATTACACTTAGACTTACATAAAGGAAACTTATTACACTTAGACTTACATAAAGGACAACTTATTTCTGTCAGACTTACATAAAGGCAACTTATTTCTGTCAGACTTACATAAAGGACAACTTATTTCTGTCAGACTTACATAAAGGACAACTTATTTCTCTCAGACTTAACATAAAGGACAACTTATTTCTCTCAGACTTACATAAAGGACAACTTATTTTCTGTCAGACTTACATAAAGGACAACTTATTTCTGTCAGACTTACATAAAGGACAACTTATTTCTGTCAGACTTACATAAAGGACAACTTATTTCTGTCAGACTTACATAAAGGAACAACTTATTTCTGTCAGACTTACATAAAGGACAACTTATTTCTGTCAGACTTACATAAAGGACAACTTTTTTCTCTGACTCAAACCTTTGAGGAGTTCATGAAGACTTCTACCAGAATGAGCTGACTGTGCTGATGATGCTTCCGGCGCCGATAGAGATGGCAGCTCGCTTGCGTTCCTTGGAAAATATGCAGTATTTTGTTTTTTTAGTGTTATTTCTTACATCGGAGCAGCGCCTCTTCAACCTCAGGAGGCTGAAGAAATTCGGCTTGTCACCAAATAGCACTCACAAACTTCTACAGATGCACAATCGAGAAGCATCCTGTCGGGCTGTATCACCGCCTGGTACGGCAACTGCTCGCCCACAACCGTAAGGCTCTCCAGAGGGTAGTGAGGTCTGCAGAAGCATTCACCAGGGGCAACCTACCTGCCTCCAGGACACCTACACCACCGATGTCACAGGAAGGCCATAAAGATCATCAAGGACAACAACCACCGCAAGCCACTGCCTGTTCACCCCGCTATCATCCAGAAGGCGAGGTCAGTACAGGTGCATCAAAGCAGGGACGAGAGACTGAAAAACAGCTTCTATCTCAAGGCCATCAGACTGTTAAACCAGCCACCACTAACATTTAGCGGCCGCTGCCAACATACTGACTCAACTCCACGCCACTTTAAAAATGGGAATGATGGAAATTATGTAAAAAATGTACACTAGTCCACTTTAAGCAATGCCACTTAATAAAATGTTTACATACCCTACATTACCATCTCATATGTATATACTGTACTCTATATCATCTACTGCATCTTGCCATCTTTATGCAATACATGTACCACTAGCCACTTTAAACTATGCCACTTTAATGTTTACATACCTACAGTACTCATCTCATATGTATATACCGTACTCTATACCATCTACTGCATCTGCCATGCCGTTCTGTACACCACTCATCCATATATCTTTATGTACATATTCTTTATCCTTCACACTTGTGTGTGTGTGTAAGGTAGTAGCGTGGAATTGTTAGGTTAGATTACTGTTGGTTATTACTGGCATTGTCGGAACTAGAGCACAAGCATTTCGCTACACTCGCATTAACATCTGCTAACCATGTGTATGTACTAATAAAATTTGATTTGATTTGATGCAGTGTGTGAAATATACATGAGACCATGATGAATATTACTGTGACTAGGAGCCTAAACGGACATGTTCCCAGTCCTAGGACAGAGTGACACAACTGAACATGGTAGACAACATTTGGCACGTAAGACCTGTCTGTGTGTCTTCCTCTTGTCTGTCTAGGTCTGTAGGGTTTGTTTCAACGTTAGACTGTCTGTGGTTGTCTTTGTGTCTGCTGCTCTGCTTCTCTGTGTGTTTGCAGTGACTGTTGTGTCCCTTTTGGGACTTGCCAGAGGGCCCTGTTTGTTTGAGTCGGTCTGTCAGATGAAAACAGGCCTTTCCTTCTCCAACCTCAGCACTAAATAGCCTGGCTGGCCAAAGTCTGCTGAAGGGGAGTGATGACTCAGCTTCCCTCAAGGTTGCAGTGCCCGCTCACAAGAAAAAAGAGATGTGAATGGAGTGAGATGGAGGGAACACATTTCTCCTCCTTTCTGCATCTCTTTCTGTCTGTTCAATTCTCCTTGTCTTCTGGTTGTCATGTTCATAATTCATAGCCAAAGGAGGAAAGCGTGTACCTGCGGTCACCTGGTGGAAGAGAGAGGGGCTGAAAGATGTCTTCTTTCAGCCCAGATAGATGACCACGGTGCTGTTCAGGGGATACAGGGATTCCTGTGTCTTAGTCCGGCCCCCTGAATGCTAAGCTAGCCATCGTTGTTTGGTCAAGTCAAGTGACGTGGGTCAGTGAACAGGCTGGCTTTGCACGTATTGGCGTGTGAAGTGTGTTCTTCATTGCGCGCAGTGTCCTAGCTAGCTGCAGCATATCCTCTTATGTAATCTACTGCAGGAAGGCACAGAGAGATGGTAGGCTTTACAGCAGAGAGAGGGCCTGCCATGCATGCCAAGAGGCATACCTTATCTCCTAGGGATGGGGTAAAATAGATAGTTATATATTGGGATATTATTTTTTGACGATATATAATTTTGAACCATATTGCAATATTATTTTTTGCGCTAGTTTGCTGTACCCTGCACAAAACGCCGGTTGTTTTTCCTTAAAGTAATTATTAATATTAAAAAATTAAATATTAATTTATTAAATATTAAAATATTAATTTTAAATATATTTATTTTTCAATTAGATTTAATGATTTTTATTTTATATTAATATTTTTATAATATAATTATAATAATTTATAAATTTTAAATATATAATATTATCATATTTTATTTAATTTTATATATAATGATAAAATTTTTTATATTAATTTATTAATATATTAATGTAAGATATAAATAAATTATTTTAAATTTAAAATATATATTTAAAATAATAATAATTATATATTAATAATATTATATCTTAATTATTAATTATATTTAAATAATAAAATTATATATTTATTAATTATTTAATTTTAATAAATTATTCATTAAATTAATATATTAATTTATTAAATATAATAATATAATTATTATTTATAATAATAAACATTTTTAATATAGATATATAAATATATTATATTTTATTATATTGATATAATTAAAATTAAAATAATTTATTATATAAATACTATCTATTATTATTAATATATAAATAAAAAATTTTTTATATTATCTATAATTAAATAAATATTTATAAATAATAAAATAATATTATCAGTTATATCATATATTATATTAAAATTAATAATTAATTATATTAATATTTTAATTTATTATATTTAAATTTTAAATTTTTAATTATTATAGTATATAAATATAATAAAATATTTTTTATAATATATTAATATTATTATTTAAATATATATATGATTTGTATTCATTAAAATTGTAATTTATTAATTAATTTTATTTCCAATATAGTTTAATTATAAATTATTTTATATATAAAATTAATTAATAATTAATTAATATATTTTTTATTATATAATATTAAACTTTATATTATAATTACAATATAATGTAATTAATATTATCATTTTTTAAAATTATTAATATTTAATTATATCATTTTTTTTTTTTATTTATTTATAATAAAAATTTAAAATATTATTATATAATTATATAATATTTATCCTATTATAAAATTAATAATATTTATAAAAATTATAATATTATTAAAAATATTATTATTATAAATTATATTATTATTTAAAAAATTTTTAAAAAAATAAAATATATTTTATATTTATAATATTATAATTATAAATACATTTATTAATTTATAACATATATATAAAATTTAAAACATTAATAATAAAATAATAAATTAATTTATTATATAAAATAAATTAATATTTAATATAAATATTATAAAAATTATAAATAATAATTTATTTTCAAATTATTTAATTAAATATCAAATATACTTAATATTTAATTAAATAATTTATTCTTATTATAAAATTATTTATATTATATAATTTAATAATTTAAAATATAGTAATAAATAAAAATATTTAATTAACTTTAAATTATATAATTTCAAAGATTTTTATAAATTTAATAATTTAAAAATTTTTTTTTATATAATATTTATATTAATGTATTTAAACATTATTAAACAATATAATACAACCCCAATTTAATATTAATTTTATTAATAAATATAATTTTTACTTTATTATTTTATATTTAAAAAATAGATTATAATATCAAATATTTATATAAATTAATTTATTAAATATATAATATATTATTATTTTATAATTATTATTATAATATAAAAATTATATTTATTCAAATTAAAAAATTATATTTATTATTATATAAATTAAAAATTATTTATATTATTATTTATTTTAAATAAAAAATAATATAAAAAAAATTTAATAATAATTTAAAAAATAGTATATTTATTATAAAATTATTTATTAAATATATTAAATTAAATTATATTTTAAAATTTATTAATCTAATTATTATAATATAATTATTTAATATAAAATTAATTAAATAATATATTTAAGATTTAATAATTATATATATAATAATTTTATATTTTTATATATTAAAAGAAATTTAATATAAGTTAAAATAAGTATTATAATAATAATATTCAATATAAATTCAATTTAAATTTATATTTAATAATTATTAATTTTATTTTATAAATTTTTATAATTTAAAATTATCTAGAATAATAAAAATAATTATATTAATAATAAATAATATAATAATAAATAATTAATATAATATTATTTTTTTATTATTATATTAATTATAATTATAAATTATTAAAAATTTTATATATATTTAGAATAAATTATTTACTTAAAATTAAAAATTATTATTAATTTTTTATATTAATAATATTTTTATATTTTATTATTAAATTAAAAATAATCATATATTTATAAATAATTAAATTTTAATATAGTAAATAAATTTATAAAAATAGAATTATAATATTATTAAAAATATAAATTTACAAATATTTATATAATATATTTAAATTTTAATTTAATTTTAAATATATAAAAAAAATAAATTTAATTATAAAAAATATTTATATTATATAATAAATATTATTTATAAAAATTAATTTTAAATTTTTTAAATATATAATTTTTAAAAAAATTAATATATATAAAAATAATAAATTTAAATTTTATATTTTTTTATTTTTAATATGATTATTATAAAATTATAAATAATTATATTTATAAAAATATAATATTATTATTATATATAAAAATATATAATATAAATTTCTATATTATATTAATTATCTTAATATATTATTTTAAAATTATATATTATTTTATTGTTTTTATTTATAATAATTATTATATATTTATTATAATAATATAATATTAAATTTAAATATTTTATATTTTATATTAATTAATTTAAATTATAATTATAAGATTAATATATTATAAATAAAATTATAATTATTAAAAAAATCCTATATAATTATTAATTTATTATTTATTAAAATATAAATATTAATCAATAAATAGTTAATATTAAAAAATATAATTTAATATTTTAATTTATTATTTTTAAATTTTATATAAAAAATTTTTTAATTAATATTGTATAAATTATTATTTTAATTATTTTAATTAATTATAATATATAATTATTATAAAAAAAAATTATTAAAAAAGATAATATAAATAATTTATATAAAAATTAAAAAAAAATTATCATAAGATTAATATTCATATAATTTTTATTTTATATATTTATTTAAGTTATTAAAATGTAATTTAAAAATAAAATAATAAATTTTTAATAATAAATAAATTAATAAATTATATTTAATAATAAAAATATATGTTATTTTTAATTGAATATAAAAAAATTTATTTATTTATTATAATATATATTTTATAAATTTTAAAGTTAAAATTAAAATAAATAAAATATTTTTTATAATTATTTTTATATATAAAAAATAATAATTATAATGTAATATCAAAATAAAATATATAAAATAATAGTATATAATTATTATAATAAATAATATATTTTTTTTAAAATAAATAAATTATATTTTAAATAAAAATTTTATTTTTAATTTATAAATATAAATTAATATTATATCATATATATAAAATAATATTAAAGATAATAATAAAATATATATTAAAAAATAAAATAATTAATTATTTTATATTAAATATAATAAATAAATTTTAAATTTATTTTATATATATTATAAAAATTTTTAAAATTTTAAATCTATATTAATATATATATATTTAATTAAGAATAATTATTTTAATAATAATAATTTATTAATATTTAATTATTTATATACTAAAAAATAATATATTAAAACTAATATTATTAATATATTAATAATAGATTATACATAAATATTAATTATTAATAATAAAATATATTTTAATATTATAATAAAACATTATAATATATTAATTAAATTTAAATTTTATTATTATATATATTAAATATTATAAAATGTATTAAATAATTTTATTATATAATTAATATTTATATAAATATTAATTTAATAAAATACATGTAATATATATATTAAATATATAAATTTATTAATTAATTTAAAATATATAATAAATATTCTAATATAATTAAACTAATAATTAAATATAATTAAAATTTTTTAATATTTTAATTATTTTTCAATATTTAATAAATACAAATATTAATATTACTTTTATTTATATTAATATAATATTTATATTTTAATTATTTTAGTTATATAATATTTATAAATTAAATTTATATGATAATATATCTAATTATTATGTAATATTAGAAAAATATTAATAAATTAAATAATATATTATTATATAATATAATATATAATTATAGAATATAAAAATATATGATTAAGTTATTGAATAAAGTTAAAAATGTAGTTATATAATACAATTAATAATTAATTTATTATGATTAAATATTTTAATATTAAATTTATAGTAAATATTTAATAAGATAAAATTATATATAATATAATTTATATCTTAATTATAAAAAAATAAACATTTTATGTATTAATAAAACATCTATTAAAATTTATATAAATAAGATGTTAAATAAAAAATTATATATATAATAAATTATTTTAATTTAATATTAATATAATCAATATATAAGTTTATATAATATATAAATTTTAATTTTTATTATTAAATATTATATATTAAATAAAATTATATGTATTTTATTAAATAATATAAGATTTATTATATTAAATAAAAATATATATTTATAAATAAAATAATTATCTTAAAATTATGAATTTTATTTATGATAAATAAATTTTATATATTTAAAATATTTAAAATATAAATAAATGATAATTAAATAAATATAAAATTCATAATTTTTAAACAAAAATCTCTATAAATTATATTAATATAAAAATTATAGATAAATTAAAAATATATAATATAAATAAATAATTATATATTTATTTATATTAAAAAATAAAAATATAAATAAATTGATAATATTATTATATCTATATAATAAAATTCTTTATTTTTATAATTATGTTTATTAACTATATTTATTTTGTAAATTTTATCTTAAATATATATTTATTATTTAAATTTAATTATACATCTTTTATTTAAATTTTAAATATTAATATAATATATATAATAAACAATTAAATATTGATTAAAATTTATAATTAATAAATTAAAAAAATTATTATTAAAGTATCAAAAAATTATTAAATTAAATTTATTTTATAGTATGATAATATCTTGTTGATAATATAAATATATTTAAATATAATAAAATAATTATATATTATAAATTAATTCATCTTTAATTTAATTAAATTATTATATATATATTAAATATATTTAATATTAATTAAAAGATTAGTATATAATTAAAATATTTAAATAATATTATTATAAAAATATATATATATTAATTTATTTATTTTTTTT
>NC_036856.1:38447434-38451646 GCF_002910315.2 Salvelinus sp. IW2-2015 | reverse complement strand
AGACTTACATAAAGGACAACTTATTTCTGTCAGACTTACATAAAGGACAAGTTATTTCTGTTAGACTTACATAAAGGACAACTTATTTCTGTTAGACTTACATAAAGGACAACTTATTTCTGTCAGACTTACATAAAGGACAACTTATTTCTCTGACTCAAACCTTTGAGGAGTTCATGAAGACTTCTACCAGAATGAGCTGACTGCTGATGATGCAGTGTGTGAAATATACATGAGACCATGATGAATAATTACTGTGACTAGGAGCCTAAACGGACATGTCTCCCAGTCCTAGGACAGAGTGACACAACTGAACATGGTAGACAACATTATGGCACGTCAGACCTGTCTGTGTGTCTCCTCTTGTCTGTCTAGGTCTGTAGGGTTTGTTTCAACGTTAGACTGTCTGTGGTTGTCTTTGTGTCTGCTGCTCTGCTTCTCTGTGTGTTGCAGTGACTGTTGTGTCCCTTTTGGGACTTGCCAGAGGGCCCTGTTTGTTTGAGTCGGTCTGTCAGATGAAAACAGGCCTTTCCTTCTCCAACCTCAGCACTAAATAGCCTGGCTGGCCAAAGTCTGCTGAAGGGGAGTGATGACTCACGCTTCCCTCAAGGTTGCAGTGCCCGCTCACAAGAAAAGAGATGTGAATGGAGTGAGATGGAGGGAAACACATTTCTCCTCCTTTCTGCATCTCTTTCTGTCTGTTCAATTCTCCTTGTCTTCTGGTTGTCATGTTCATAATTCATAGCCAAAGGAGGAAAGCGTGTACCTGCGGTCACCTGGTGGAAGAGAGGGGCTGAAGATGGCTTCTTTCAGCCCAGATAGATGACCACGGTGCTGTTCAGGGGATACAGGGATTCCTGTGTCTTAGTCCGGCCCCCTGAATGCTAAGCTAGCCATCGTTGTTGGTCAGTCAAGTGACGTGGGTCAGTGAACAGGCTGGCTTTGCACGTATTGGCGTGTGAAGTGTGTTCTTCATTGCGGCAGTGTCCTAGCTAGCTGCAGCATATCCTCTTATGTAATCTACTGCAGGAAGGCACAGAGAGATGGTAGGCTTTACAGCAGAGAGAGGGCCTGCCATGCATGCCAAGACGGCATACCTTATCTCCTAGGGATGGGGTAAAAATAGATAGTTATATATTGGGATATTATTTTTGACGATATATAATTTTGACAATATTGCAATATTATTTTTGCGCTAGTTTGCTGTACCCTGCACCAAAACGCCGGTGTTTTTCCTTAATAACTTGTTCTCCAACTTAAAACTTAAATAGTTTGGAACATCGAATCGCAATAAAATCACAGTATTGAATCGCAACTGTATCTGCACCTCAGTATTGTATTTTGTATCTGCACCTCAGTATTGTATTTTTTTTTAGTGTTATTTCTTACATCGGAGGCAGCGCCTCTTCAACCTCAGGAGGCTGAAGAAATTCGGCCTTGTCACCAAAAGCACTCACAAACTTCTACAGATGCACAATCGAGAGGCATCGCTGTCGGGCTGTATCACCGCCTGGTACGGCAACTGCTCCGCCACAACGTAAGGCTCTCCAGAGGGTAGTGAGGTCTGCAGAAACGCAATACCAGGGGCAAACTACCTGCCTCTCAGGACACCTACACCACCCGATGTCACAGGAAGGGCCATAAAGATCATCAAGGACAACAACCACCCAAGAGCCACTGCCTGTTCACCCCGCTATCATCCAGAAGGCGAGGTCAGTACAGGTGCATCAAAGCAGGGACCTGAGAGACTGAAAAAACAGCTTCTATCTCAGGCCATCAGACTGTTAAAAGCCACACCAACATTTTAGCGGCTCGCTGCAACATACTGACTCAACTCCAGCCACTTTAAAAATGGGAATTGATGGAATTTATGAAAATGGTACCACTATAGCCACTTTAAGCAATGCCACCTGTAATACAATTGTTTACATACCCTACATTACCATTCTCATATGGTATATATGTATCTATATCATCTACTGCATCTTGCCAATCTTTATGCAATACATGTACCACTAGCACTTTAAACTATGCCACTTTATGTTTACATACCCTACAGTACTCATCTCATGATGTAATATACCGTACTCTATACCATCTAGCTGCATCTGCCATTGCCGTTCTGTACCACCAAACTCATCCATATATCTTTAATGTACATATTCTTTATGCCCTTCACACTTGTTGTGTGTGTGTAAGGTAGTAGCGTGGAATTGTTAGGTTAGATTACTGTTGGTTATTACTGGCATTGTCGGAACTAGAAGCACAAGCTGTTGGTACAGGGAAGGACACATTTGTACATCTTATCTGCTAACCACGTGCAAAGAAACGGAATATTTTACTTCCCAAAAGTTTTCCCGGTCAAGTAGATTATTTTACTAATTTCGGACGAAATAAAAATATATATAGCCACTACAGGAAACAACTTTAAGGATGGAAAGGTCCTGATAACATATTTATGGATATATGCATAGTTTTTTTTTTTTTTTTTAAATGTCTTTTTCAGGTATATCACAAGTTCTCATTGCAAGCTGCAATGCTGAAAAGGTGGCCGACGAACCAGAACACTTTACAGAGACCAACGTCATATTTCTCATTTTACAACATTTTCAGAAAAAAAACCAAAAAAAAAAAAAGAAAAAAATAAAAAAAAAAAAAAAAAAAAAAAAAAAAAAAGAAAAAAACAAAAAAAAAAAAAAGAAAAAAAAAAAATGCAAACAAAAAAAAAAAAAAGAAAAAAAAAAAACGAAAAAAAAAAAAATAAGAAAAAAAAAAAAATAAAACAAAAAAAAAAAAAAAAAGAGCAATAATTCGATACACTCGCATTAACATACTGCTAACCATAGTGTAAATGTGACTAATAAAAATTTGATTTGATTTGATGCACAAGTGTGTGAAATATACATGAGACCATGATGAATAATTACTGTGACTAGGAGCCTAAACGGACATGTCTCCCAGTCCTAGGACAGAGTGACACAACTGAACATGGTAGACAACATTATGGCACGTCAGACCTGTCTGTGTGTCTCCTCTTGTCTGTCTAGGTCTGTAGGGTTTGTTTCAACGTTAGACTGTCTGTGGTTGTCTTTGTGTCTGCTGCTCTGCTTCTCTGTGTGTTGCAGTGACTGTTGTGTCCCTTTTGGGACTTGCCAGAGGGCCCTGTTTGTTTGAGTCGGTCTGTCAGATGAAAACAGGCCTTTCCTTCTCCAACCTCAGCACTAAATAGCTGCTGGCCAAAGTCTGCTGAGGGGAGTGATGACACGCTTCCCTCAAGGTTGCAGTGCCCGCTCACAAGAAAAGAGGATTGATGAGTGAGATGGAGGGAAACACATTTCTCCTCTTTCTGCATCTCTTTTCGTCTGTTCAATTCTCCTGTCTTCTGGTTGTCATGTTCATAATTCATAGCCAAAGGAGGAAAGCGTGTACCTGCGGTCACCTGGTGGAAGAGAGGGGCTGAAGATGGCTTCTTTCAGCCCAGATAGATGACCACGGTGCTGTTCAGGGATACAGGGATTCCTGTGTCTTAGTCCGGCCCCTGAATGCTAAGCTAGCATCGTTGTTGGTCAGTCAAGTGACGTGGGTCAGTGAACAGGCTGGCTTTGCACGTATTGGCGTGTGAAGTGTGTTCTTCATTGCGGCAGTGTCCTAGCTAGCTGCAGCATATCCTCTTATGTAATCTACTGCAGGAAGGCACCAGAGAGATGGTAGGCTTTACAGCAGAGAGAGGGCCTGCCATGCATGCCAAGACGGCATACCTTATCTCTAGGGATGGGTAAAAATAGATAGTTATATATTGGGATATTATTTTTGACGAAATATAATTTTGACAATATTGCAATATTATTTTTGCGCTAGTTTGTGTACCCTGCACCAAAACGCCGGTGTTTTTCCTTAATAACTTGTTTCCAACTTAAAACTTAAATAGTTTGGAACATCGAATCGCAATAAATACACAGTATTGAATCGCAACTGTATCTGCACCTCAGTATCTGATATTTATGTATCTGCACCTCAGTATTGTATATTGTATCTGCACCTCAGTATTGTATTATTGTATCTGCACCTCAGTATTGTATTTTGTATCTGCACCTCAGTATTGTATTTTGTATCTGCACCTCAGTATTGTATTTTGTATCTGCACCTCAGTATTGTATTTTGTATCTGCACCTCAGTATTGTATTTTGTATCTGCACCTCAGTAAATTAGAGA
>NC_036856.1:38421936-38444125 GCF_002910315.2 Salvelinus sp. IW2-2015 | reverse complement strand
TCAGTATTGGATCATGAGGTCCAATTCCCGTCCCTATTATCGACCCACAGAGAATCTTTCAAGTCACAGTAGGACAGAGATGTAATCTGTGTTTTCATTGTGGAATGAAAGCAGGAGAATCATGTTCCAGAACCACTCATTTTAATATGATGAATTGTTTACTTATATTATGTAATAGTTGTTTCATGTTTTCAAATTGTATTAAGTCACTTTTTAAGGTATTTACTGAGGTGTTGCTCTGATTGGTAGTAATAGTTATTGCTGTTTGGTTTCTCAGGATTCATGACTGCGATCAAAACACTCACATTTGTGACCCTTTGACTTGGCAGTGCGACAACCAGRATTTATTGGTCGCTAGGGTGCCAGTGAAAWAAAAAWTAGCTGGTCAGGTTAGTTTATGGTTCACAATTTACATTTTTTATTTTATTKTCATGATTTATTCAAACAGCAATGGCTTTGCAGAAAACAACAACAACAAAACAAGTGAGAAGTTTTGGTTGAYTCMTGGCGATGTGCAGTTCAGTCATCATGGGCTGTTTGAATMAACTTTTCTAAAGGCTTTCCCCCAAAAACGTCCTAATTTAAGTATTGACTGCAAATCAGGCCTACCTGGCAGAATGATATCATGTTGATTTGTATAAATTGCGGGGCATTTGTTTTGCAAACTCTGTCATCACATGTAGCCTACACTGTATATTGTACAGTACAAAACACCGCTAGCAGGTCTCTTGCTAGGTGCCCAATTTGTATTTATTTTTATTTAACTAGGCAAGTCAGTTAAGAACAAATTCTTATTTACATTGATGGCCTACCCCGGCCAAACCRTAACCCGGACGATGCTGGGCCAATTGTGCGCCGCCCTATGGGACTCCCAATCACGGCCGGTTGTGATACAGCCTGGAATCGAACCAGGGTCTGCAGTGACYCTTCTAGCACTGAGATGCAGTGCCTTAGACCGCTGCTCCACTCGGGAGCGAATTAAAGGGAAGCTACACTCTCCAAAATATATTTTGGGGATCGTTCTCAGACTTCAAATGTGTTCTCCTGATGTGGTTTAAGCATCATTGTGGACTTAAAACGTACGTTTTTGTAGTTTTTCTACATAAAAAAAGTGTGATTTGTAAGTGAAAACCTGGAAAAACAGAACCAAGAGTACGGAATATACCAAAACTTAAAACTGATTTTATAAAAAAATATATATAAATAAATGTGGAACTCAGTCGGGGCCTCAACTTTCTTTTGTGAGGTAGAATACACAAGGTACAATTTCGAAATTTGGTTATGCATTAACAGTTTTCCCTCTTGTTTTTCTCTCACTGATATTCACTCAATTAGCRCAGCTAAAATGTTATTTGATTGGAAAGTTAGTCTAGTGGCCATCTATCAAGGTCAAATTAGAGCCTGATGGGACCCATTTGATTTTGTTGGTCTCACTCAGATATCATATTAAAAAAAGTCACACTTTTCTCTACGCCCCATGGCAAAAATTAACTTTAAAACTTAAAAATGTTTTCTCTAACTCCCCCATGAGTAAACATTTTTTTGTGGCCCAACCCTATCAAAGTTGCCCATCCCTGCTGTAGGCAGACAGTGGAAGCCAAACCAACCACGTGACATCACGCTAGTGTTATTACTAGATGGGTCTGCCATATGGAACCCTATCTGGTTCTGTTTAGAATGTTCAGCACTTTTCTCAGTCCAGTTCTTCCTCTGAGATCTCAGTAGGATTTTAGAGGCTCTGTAAGAGAATGCGCCATGTAACTTCATCATCCACAGATCCAGTCGACTAAAGAAACCGTTTCTGTCCGTCTAGCCCTTACTGTGCTCTGTGTATGTTGAAGTCTACAATAACGCACGCGTTCTCTCTGAGACTTTAAATTATAATATCACTGATGATCTAGGAAGTCGTGACTGTCTCACACGGCACTTGATCTTATGATTGTCATCCATGTGTTAACCCATACCACTACAGCATGGCCACAGTGTGTGAAAGTCACTCTACCCTGACCTTCACACCAAAGATTAACATCATTATGTGTCATCAAGGAAAATGGTGGCTATTTGAAGAATCTGTTTAACCCTTTTTTGGTTACTACATTATTCCATYTGTGTTATTTCATTGTTTTGATGTCTTCACTATTATTCTACAATGTAGAAAATAGTAAAAATAAAGAAAAACCCTTGAATGAGTAGGTGTTCTAAAACRTTTGACCGGTAGTGTATGTAGGCAACTCAGGACATTCCCACGGATTGTTTATCACTGAGACATTCCATTCATTCCCTGTTATTTTTAATCCTGAGTGGACGTCATCACCCATTTCACAGCCTACTTTCACAGTCACTTTAAGATCACCAGCCAGGGCTGCAGTGCAGAGCGTTAGACCAGAGAGTGTTGAGAATCAGAGGCCTACTTACKAAGTGGCATCCAATGAGTTTGTGGTCAAAAGTAGTACACTATATAGGATCTGGTCTAAAATAGTGCACTATATAGGGAATAGGGTACCATTTGGGATGCAGAGCAAGTCCCTGCTTTGGTGTTAWAGTCAAAGGGAGATGGTCAGGTTATATCTAATGGAATTAGTCCTTCCTTACTCAGTGTCCTTGTTTTGACCGGAGACCCAGCATGAGACGCAGCATATCGAGTCGAGAGGAGCAATCTGATAGTTGATGGGGTAAACTAACTCCCATCTGTCAGCTTTTCACAGGAGAACCCCGACACCAGGGATTTTGAGATGAGGGCCAGTATAAAGAATTGATGTTGTCTCTGTGAATGATTTCTGTAAGACAATCCCTTGTTTAGTTTTTAATATTGCTAGACTAGCTTATTTGGTCAATCCATTTGGTTGAGTGGATTTTGAACTGTTTTCTTAAGTGAGATRCCCTGACCGTCTCCTCTCTCCATCTCCTCACTCTCCTTTCCTCTCCTCTGAGAGAGCAGACCGACGGAGAGGGGTAGAGAGAGGACAGCCTCTCTTGCCCTCCGAGCTTCTCTTTTTCTCCTTCCACCTTCTCCACTGCGTGAGTTTGTTATTAAACCCAGAACAGATAAATATATTCATRCTGTCCATCACCTCTCCCCCATTCCTGCATATTTTGAACTATATTATGGCGAGACGCTCCAGCCGAGTCCTTGAGAATCAAATCTGCGTCCCAAATGGTAACCTGTTCCCCTACATAGTGTAATACATTTGAACTGGGCCCATAGGGCTCTGGTCAAAAGTTGTGCACTATATAGGGAATAGGGGGCCGTTTTGGACGCAGCCTCTGTCTCCTGAGGTGATATATTAGATCTCGCTGGTGAAAATCAAAACAGTGTCTGTAACACCTCAGACTCCATAGGTGTGATACGAGACTAAACAACCAGACACAATCTCCTGATCTCCAGAGTCAAACAACAGCAGCATACAGGGCATTCTTAAAGGCCTTGTTTGTACTTGAGACAAAGATAACTTGGTATGTTTGTGTGTCATCATGCCAGTTCTTATTTAGATTCACTATGCGTTGCCGTTTGTCACCTCTGTCCTGATAACTTCAGAATATTTGTCTCTCCTCATTTGTCTGAGATGTGACCTTTTAGAATATTTCTCAGGGTGGCAGAACTCAAACTCTAATTGGTCGAAATGTGAGTGTTCTGTGAGCCGAGCCCCTGGGCTGCGGGTRAGCCATAACCACTGCTGTAATTACCAGGAGCTTCTGTATATCCCTCTCTCTCCTTTCCTCTTTCATTCCCTCATCCGCCACCGCTCAGTGACTTTTACCCAGGCGCTCGCTTACAACTGAAATAAGGGCCTTAGCTTACCGACCAAGCATGGCCAAGTAGAAAGGGGAAGAGAGAGACAACATGATATTTCCTTTCCACTGCTTACAGAACTGTTATTCTCCTTAATTCCGTTGGCTAAAGGTTTCTTCCATCCAGGCTTTGGAAACTAATGGACAGATTTGAGCTGTTTTACTTCCACTCTGCTGTAAGTCAATATTTAGTTAATTACCTGGGTCTCTGAGACTGATGCGCTCTKTACTCTCTATCTTACCATCCACCCCCACTGGTGCAGTTTGCCTGCTTGACTGACTGTGTTCAGATAGCAATTAAGATGGGTATGAAAAATTAAAGACGACTGCTTGAGATCAGTGCACATTTGGAGCAACGGGAGGAAAACAAAGCACACCATCATTCATGGCTCCAGGCAACGCATTTTTCGGAAATAATTGGTGGATGTGGGTTGTGTTGTGCCTTGTTTTCTTTGTTTTCCTTACGCCCACTCTCTCTCACACAAGGAAATGGCACAAGCAGAGATGAAGACTTCAATGGATATGTGCACTTTCTCCTCCAGGAGAGCCATTCTGCCGGCTCCGCATTTTGAAGACGACACATTAAAATAAGGAAAATGGTGGAGGGGGTGCTGAAGTAGCCTAGCTGATGTCTTTAAAAAGCAACACATCCCTTTGAAAACATCCTATGTGGTATCGATATGAGAAACAGTTATTCTAGTTTCAAAATTTACTACAAAGTGTMAGTAGGATCATTTTGGTCATAAAGTCAGTCTCGTCTGAAACGGAGTTTGGAACGTGTAAATTAAGGTTGGGTTTTGATTTGACGATGTCCATTAGCCCACTAACATGGAGTGAACAGCTGCAGTGATTGCTCTCTATCCAATAGCACAGACCTGTGAGACAGACTTGTGGCTCCCCAAAAAATGTACTGCACCAAAGGTCTTAGTTAGATGTAAAATTGTGCAACTAAAACATCCTCGGCAAAAACATCAATTAATTACAGATTTCTTGAGTTATCTTAGATTAATTCTGGGGACTGTGAGGAAGTGAAATAGGCTTTTGCGTCTACAGTGTCTCATGGGGGACACATCTCATTAACCAAAAGCTGAATCGGTTAGGATACCAAGACCCAAATCTTGTGTTTTCTAATGAGCAACAGAAAAACACACTTGCCAATCGGTTTGTTCAGTGGCTCTTTAAAGTCTTGTTTTTTAGGTGACATTTAAAAGAATAATGAATATTGTAGGTTTAGTAGCCTATTCTTCTCCTACCTCTTCAATATTTAATATTATGTACAGCTGCAGTGCCACAGGATTTTCAACCAAAGGCTTTCATTGGGATTCATAATTTTCCTAACATGAATACTTGATGTCAGTAGCATCTGATTGATTAGATCCATAGAAATAAGAATGGATAGAAGGGGCATCTCCTTTCAAGTCAATGATGGCATAATGGGTGGACTGGCGGCCATTTTGACTGTATCCATTTRAGCGTCTTTCTTTTTCCAACGCAGTTAAGCCAAAACCACTCCCCGTTATTCAGAGAGGTTTTCTACAACGTCAGGAAGTGAATCACGTAGCGCAAAATTTCAGTCACTGATTAATAACATTTGCCCTTGTATTTCAAGATTGAAAAATATAATAACATAATGTTGTGGACCGAGCTAGCCATTAACGTCCCTTAACGTTCAAATACAGATTCAATGGCTGTAGCATAGCGTATTCGACTGAATGATTAGTTAATAAATATTTAAGAAATTATGAATAATAAGCATATGATTTTACCTGATAATAGACTACTAATAATAATATAACAACTTCAAATACCAAGCTAGTAACGTTAAGTTAGCTGACCTTCAATTGAGGGAATTCAGCAGAGTTCTGAGACATTTTTACAACTCATTGAAACTCTGAAAATAAATACATGGACAAATGTTACCAAACATGATAATAACAGGCCTGCATTACGGTAGGCAGTTAATTGTTAAATTACACTTTCCATCCTTACCTTGGAAGGCCACTGTCTCTGTGCTGATCGCCTGTGAGTGAGACAACGCTAGCTAGCCAATGGGAGCGTCCTCTGAGTAACGGGGCGTGGTTTTGGCTTAACTGCGTTGGGGAAAAGAAAGCCGTATTTCAGAAAGTAAAAGCAGTGTCCCCTTCAATCTGTGCTGTGATTTATTGAGTCAACTCAACTGACATTACCAAAAATACATTACATTGCATCAGTTAGCATCATTTGAATGAACATTCTACATTACCATGGCAACCCAGCATCAGTTGATAGAACGTTCCAAAATACCATGGAAATTATTGCATCACAATACCAGGCAGCGATTGCGAGTGTACCCATGAGTGTACCAATCAATTACCAGGGTTAGAGGTTCCAAGCACGTTCTAGTCATTTTTATGTCTATGATTAGGCCTACATGTAAAACAATAGCCCTTTGAGGCACAGCCCTTAGTAATAGATTCAATAGATTTCTCTGTATTGTGGTGACCTGTGATGGTAGTAATAGCCAGTAGGCTTCTATTCATGTCTCAGACATTCTACCCTCTACTTTCTCACCATGACAACATAATCTCTGCGCTATTTCCTCCACCCACCACCACTACCTCAACACTGACAGTAACTAACAGTATTAACACACAGTGGCTCAGTCATTCCCTCACACCATTCCCCGCTGTTCCATAATGGCCTGTCGACTCTGATTGAGACCATTGAACAAGGTGGTGGGTGGTTAGCTAGGGAGAACAGTGTTTTACTTTGCTTACCTATTCATTTTTGTTTTTGCGCTCTCTCCCTCTCTCTCCCCCTCCCTCCCCCCTATCCCCTCCTCCCGGGTCTTGATGTTTACCCCTGTGGATTTCTCACCCAACATGGCCGCAGCAATGTTGACTGTAGAGGTCTGTGTGTGGGCCAAGTTTCAAGTACCATCTTTGGTAGCTAGCTAGGACTAGGAGGCTTGGCCTCAGCGTCACTCACATAGATAGTCGCACAATGTGCCAAAGAACCATCCATCCTGCTTCTATTTACCATCTCTTGAAGGGCATGCTATGAAAGGGCTTTGAATTAGCGGACGTTCATGAGGAGTAGATCTCTCTCTGTTTGTACAACTCTGTGATGGACAATGGGATTCCACATTAACTAGGTATTCATTCAAGTCCTTAGGCTTTGAAAACTSTAGGTCATGTAGACCTATTACATTGTAACTTTGCATATTGCATTTCATGTTAAATTAAAAAATCTCTCCAATTAGCCTGTTAGCTTATCGGCTAGGCTTCCTCTCTGCTTCTGTTCTGCTTTGTTCTGTGTGTTTGAAGTTGAGTGTAGAACAGAACAGAGGGCCTGGCAGTGCCCTTGGGGAGGAAGGACTGAGTGTAGGAGTCACACAGTCAGGCTCACCTGCCGATAGAACACTTGGCTCCAGCATCCACACCCATCTGGTTGCATAGGTGTAGAGGCTACAACATCCATCTGGTTCCAGGGGTAAAAGGTCAAACATCCTCTGGTTCCAGGGTAGAGGCTACAACATCCATCTGGTTCCAGGGGTAGAGGCTACAACATCCATCTGGTTCCAGGGGTAAGAGCTACAACAATCCATCTGGTTCCAGGGGTAGAGCTACAAATCCATCTGGTTCAGGGGTAAAGGCTACAACATCCATCTGGTTCCAGGGGTAGAGGCTACAACATCCATCTGGTTCCAGGGGTAGAGGCTACAACATCCATCTGGTTCCAGGGGTAAAGGCTACAACATCCATCTGGTTTCCAGGGGTAGAGGCTACAACATCCACTCTGGTTCCAGGGGTAGAGGCTACAACATCCATCTGGTTCCAGGGGTAAAGGCTACCAATCCATCTGGTTCCAGGGGTAAAAAGGGGCCCTTAACAAACCATTCCCATCTGGTTCCAGGGGTAGAGGCTACAACATCCATCTGGTTCCAGGGGTAGAGGCTACAACATCCATCTGGTTCCAGGGGTAGAGGCAGAAACAGAAGACCAATGGTCAGATGATAGGGCACACAGCTGTACCCGAGCCCCTGGCTTCAGGGCCCGTCTCGCCCCGTTTCTCTCATATAGATAGATGGAGGACTCATCCAAAGATTTTTTATAACTAAACCAAGATAGACCACAGCTTGTCGTTTCCAATGAGATCAAATGAGTCATAGTGTAAAACTGTATTGAGATCAAATGTTTAATCGATGAGAAGATTTGCAGATTGTRATCCAAAATCAATCTCGTTCCATCTTCTCCAACTGTGATTGACCGTTACTGACAGGTTACTGACCGCTACTGACAGGTTACTGACCATTACTGACAGGTTACCTGACCGCTACTGACAGGCTTACTGACGCTACTGACAGGTTACTGACCGCTACTGACAGGTTACTGACCGCTACTGACAGGTTACTGACGCTACTGACATGTTACTGACCGCTACTGACAGGTTACTGACAGGTTACTGACAAGGTTACTGACCGTTACTGACAGGTTACTGACCGTTTACTGACAGGTTTACTGACCGTTACTGACAGGTTACTGACCGCTACTGACAGGTTACTGACCGCTACTGACAGGCTTACTGACAGGTTATGACGCTACTGACAGGTTACTGACCGCTATGACCGCTACTGACTGGTTACTGACCGTTACTGACAGGTTACTGACCGTTACTGACAGGTTACTGACAGGTTACTGACCGTTACTGACAGGTTACTGACCGTTACTGACAGGTTACTGACCGCTACTGACAGGTTACTGACGCTACTGACAGGTTACTGACGCGTTACTGACCGCTACTGATAGGTTACTGACCGCTACTGCAGGTTACTGACCGCTACTGACATGTTACTGACAGGTTACTGACCGCTACTGACTGCTACTGACAGGTTACTGACCATTACTGACAGGTTACTGACCGTTACTGACAGGTTACTGACAGGTTACTGACCGTTACTGACAGGTTACTGACCGGTTACTGCAGTTACTGACAGGTTACTGACCGCTACTGACAGGTTACTGACCGTACTGACAGGTTACTGACAGGTTACTGACCGCTACTGACGCTACTGACAGGTTACTGACCATTACTGACAGGTTACTGACGCGTTACTGACAGGTTACTGACCATTACTGACAGGTTACTGACAGGTTACTGACCGTTACTGACAGGTTACTGACCGTTACTGACAGGTTACTGACAGGTTACTGACCGTACTGCAGGTTACTGACAGGTTCTGACGTACTGACAGGTTACTGACAGGTTACTGACAGGTTACTGACCATTACTGACCGTTACTGACAGGTTACTGACAGGTTACTGACTGCTACCGACAGGTTACTGACCGCTACTGACATGTTACTGACCGTTACTGACAGGTTACTGAAGGGTTACTGACATGTTACTGACATGTTACTGACGGGTTACTGACCGGTTACTGATGGGTTCCTGAATGGTTCCTGAATGGTTCCTGAATGGTTACTGAATGGTTACTGACTGGTTACTGACTGGTTATTGACAGGTTATTGACAGGTTATTGACATGTTATGACATGTTACTGACAGGTTACTGACTGGTTACTGACGGGTTACTGACGGTTTACTCACAGGTTACTGACCGTTACTGACAGGTTACTGAAGGGTTACTGACATGTTACTGACCGTTACTGACAGGTTACTGAAGGGTTACTGACATGTTACTGACATGTTACTGACAGGTTACTGACTGGTTACTGACGGGTTACTGACGGTTTACTCACAGGTTACTGACGGTTACTGACTGGTTACTGACGGGTTACTGACGGGTTACTGACTGGTTACTGACGGGTTACTGAATGGTTACTGACTCATTACTGACTGGTTACTGACTGGTTATTGACATGTTACTGACAGGTTACTGACACGTTACTGACATGTTACTGACAGGTTACTGACCATTACTGACAGGTTACTGACCATTACTGACAGGTTACTGACGGGTTACTGACGGGTTACTGACGGGTTACTGACGGGTTACTGATGGGTTACTGACAGGTTACTGACGGGTTACTGACGGGTTACTGACACGTTACTGACACGTTACTTCAGGTTACTGACCATTACTGAAGGTTACTGACGGGTTACTGACAGGTTACTGACAGGTTACTGACGGGTTACTGACGGGTTACTGACAGGTTACTGACTGGTTACTGACGGGTTACTGACAGGTTACTGACGGGTTACTGACGGGTTACTTCAGGTTACTGACCATTACTGACAGGTTACTGACCATTACTGACAGGTTACTGACCATTACTGACAGGTTACTGACATTATACATTACTGACCATTACTGACAGGTTACTGACAGTTATTGACAGGTTACTGACAGGTTATTGACAGGTTACTGACAGGTTACTGACATGTTACTGACAGGTTACTGACATGTTACTGACGGGTTCCTGACCATTACTGACCATTACTGACAGGTTACTGACGGGTTACTGACAGGTTACTGACAGGTTACTGACATGTTACTGACGGGTTACTGACGGGTTACTGACAGGTTACTGACGGGTTACTGACCATTACTGACCATTACTGACGGTTACTGACGGGTTACTGACAGGTTACTGACATGTTTACTGACGGGTTACTGACGGGTTACTGACAGGTTACTGACGGTTACTGACGGGTTACTGACGGGTTACTGACAGGTTACTGACGGGTTACTGACAGGTTACTGACGGTTACTGACGGGTTACTGACAGGTTACTGACTGGTTACTGACGGTTACTGACAGGTTCTGACGGGTTACTTCAGGTTACTGACCATTACTGACAGGTTACTGACCATTACTGACCGTTACTGACCATTACTGACGGTTATTGACAGGTTACTGACATGTTACTGACATGTTACTGACGGGTTACTGACATGTTACTGACGGGTTACTGACGGGTTACTGACGGGTTACTGACGGGTTACTGACTGGTTACTGATTGGTTGGTGTGACTGTGGATGTTGGAGCTAGTTACTGGTTAGGTTCCATGCCTGTATGGTTGGAGTGGTACCTTAATGAGGTATGGAGACTGACCTGATCTCTCACTCAGTCACTCACTCAGTCACTCACTCACTCAGTCACTCACTCACTCACTCACTCACTCACTCACTCACTCACTCACTCACTCACTCACTCACTCAAATCACTCACTCACTCACTCACTCACTCACTCACTCACTCACTCACTCACTCACTCACTCACTCACTCACTCACTCACTCACTCACACACACAGAGCTGTATACTTCCCCCCTCTTAGCCAGATCAGCCATGCCTGTGCAGGTCTTCCTCCAGTCAGCCTGGCTGCAGTGTTGACATGGCGTCAAGACGATGCCACTCCTGGATTCCATTCCGTTCCGTTGCCTAGGAGTGCTGAGAACATATCTTATCTCTCCGCCTAGCACACCACACGGCACGCACAGAGAAAAGACACCACATGTCTCCTTGACAACTGTCAGAAGGATTGTTATAAATGTCTRTTGTCTCTGTGAATTGATTCCCTTTTTTTCCCCCTCAGTTTTTCTATTTTCCTCTTACCCGCTTCCTGTGTCAGCTCGAATCAGCAGCAGGATCTGTCTTTGTTTGGCTCGTGGCTGACTGGCTGTTTTGGGAGCTGGTCTGTTTAATATAAACATAAATGAAGTGTTGAAGCCTGTTGAGAGCATTGATGGCGTTCTCCCTTCCCTCCCCATTGGTACTACTGTAGGTTATCTTTCTCTATGATCTACAGTGCATTCGGAAAGTATTCAGACCGCTTGACTTTTTCCACATTTTGTTACTTTGCAGCCTTCATCTAAAATAGATTTTTTTTATTTTTTAAATGCCCTCATCAGTCTACACACAATACCCCACAATGACACATTTTTTGCAAATGTATATATAAGAATAAAACAACGGATAGATTTATTATAAGTATTCAGACCCTTTACTCTGACACTTGAAATTGAGCTCAGGTGCATCCTGTAGCTGTGCAGTGACGCTCCCCATCCGACCTGACAGAGCTTGAGAGGATCTGCAGAGAAGAATGGGAGAAACTCCCCAAATACAGGTGTGCCCAGCTTGTAGCGTCATACCCAAGAAGACTCGAGGCTGTAAGATGCTTCAACAAAGTACTAAGTAAAGTGTCTGAATACTTATGTAAATGTATGATATTTCATTTTTTTTTTTTTTATGTAACTTTGCAAAAATGTCTAAAAACCTGTTTTTGCTTTGTCATTATGGGGTATTGTGTGTAGATTGATGATGAGGGGGAAAAACMATTTAATCTATTTTAGAATAAGGCTATAACGTAACAAATGTGGGAAAAGTCAAGGGGTCTGAATACTTTCCGAATGCACTGCATACGTTAACAGAAACGAGACCCAGTCAGAAAGCCTTTCATTAGTATAAAGTGGACCCAAACCTCACAGCCCTTAACCAGCCAGCAGCTGTTTYTTGCTTTCACATTTGTATTATTGTTTATGCCCTCAAAGCTGGCGTTGCCAGTGTTTTTCTGCTTTCATTTTGTTCTGACTTTTCCAACTTTCTAATATGACAAATTCCGTTGTGTTTGAAATTGCAGTGGCTTGAATGTGATATGTGGTGAAGGGAAGGGGGGAGTTGTTGCCAGTGTCCCTCTGTTGTAAATAATTACTTTTGTATACTGTAGCTGGAGGGGGAACTGGGGAGCTCTGCTTTGGTCTTTCTCTGTCTCTCTTTCTCTTTGTTGTTCTCTGTCTCGCTCCTCTCCCTTGCTCACTCTCCACTCCTTCAGCAGACTAATCTCAGGCACAAACAACAAACACATCTTCTGCCACCCCTCCCTCCTTCCCTCCTCATAATCCACACTCCCATTGGTTTCCCTCTAGTTGCTTTGGATGAACACACAAATCAGGCTCTCTTGGGTCCCTATGACCACTTAGTGGTTTTAATTATGGGACTGTAATGCCCACACACACAGACGCACCAGGGTTTCCATTAGCCGTTAAAAGCCGGCTTTTGGCAGATTATATATATTATATATATAATTTTTTTTAAATTAAAGGTCATAAACAAAATTGTTGCCGGCCAATTTGTTTAAAACAAATCCATTGCTAAATAATGCTTTTTATTCATTGATGGAATTAATGTATTTTTTATTTAACAAGGCAAGTCGGTTAAGAACAAATTCTTATTTACAATGACGCCTACGGGGGAACAGTGGGTTAACTGCCTTGGTCAGGGACAAAACAACAGATTTTTTACCTTGTCAGCTCGGGGATTCAATCCAGCAAACTTTTCGGTTACTGGCCCAACGCTCTCACCACTAGGCTAACTGCCGCCCCAAAAATACCAGTCGATATGCTCCAACTTCAAAGGCAAATATACTTCATAGGCTAATAAKTCCTCAAGCTGCTTGGAAATGACTGTCAGGTGTGTGTGTTTCTATTTGAACTCATAAGGGACTTCAGTTAAGTGCACCCCGACTGGGCAAATTGGCGAAGATTGTGTTGATTATCCCCGTTTCCAGAGCGCTCGCCGAGAGGGGGTTCTTTCTCCAAAACAGAGTAGAAGACGGCCTAAAGATGGCGCCTTCTTGAGGACAAAGTAACAAGACTGGTTCGTATAGCAAGCTGCTCCAAGCAGTTTTTGACTTCCCAACAGCAACGGCTCACTTTAGGCAGGCCAGTAAATTAAAACTCATTGTGTTGGTGAGGCCCAGTTCTAGTAGTTCTGCTGCCACCCTGGGCCAGATCAACATATGCCACCCTATGTCATGTATAGTATAAAGATTTGGAATGGATTGATAGACTAGAGTAGAGTGATGATGTGTATCATGCGCAATTGGTGCATTTCAGTTGAGCTTATTCAGTAGCACTTGGAAATGAAACATCGTTACCAACTATTCACATCGTGGAGTTAAAATGTTGTAACTGCCTATAGTTAGGAGACAGTTGTTATATTTGTATTTATTTATTTAACCTTTAACTAGGCAAGTCAGTTAAGAACAAATCTTATTTAATATGACGGCCTATCAATAAGCCACGCATGTGACATGAGTCACGACAGTTAAATTACAATAAACATAACATTAACATCATCCCGTAGAACTGGAAAAAGAGTGTGAGATAATTTGAGCTTTGGAAACAAGTTCTTCCATAATTGTATTGTGTGGGCCTCGTTTCATAGCAGCATTGTAAAATAAGCTTTCTCTCAATGAACCAGCCTTTAAGATTAAATTTTTTTTTTACATATCGAGTTTGTCCAACATCAGTTTTATAATTTCTTCATTTTCTGGTCGCTGCCGTGCTGCTGAATCACAGCGGGAGTGGGGCGGGCTGGACCGTTCATGGCTAGATGGCTCCCGCTTTTGTCAAATTAATGTCAGAAGTTTTTATTTTATTTTAGCTAACCCTAACCTAATTCTGATAACCTGCTAAATTAATTATTCTAACCGGTTGTGTAAATTATACTAACCTGCTGTGTAAATTTTCCTAACCTGCTATGAAAAGCCAAATCTGACGTTAACTTGACAAAAGCTGGATCCCTTCTAGCCATGACCGGCCAGCCCTGGTGTTCATAGACAGATATGTTTTGTTATTTATCATGCCTAGGCCAAATTAAATTAGAGGCCTAGATTGTATTTGAAAACAGCTGTTTTGTTATATATTAATTATACTGAACAAAAATATAAATGCAACATGCAACAATTTCAATGATTTTACTGAGTTACAGTTGATATAAATACATTCATGGATCTATGGTTTTTCCATGACTGGGCAGGGGCACAGCCATGGGTGGGCCTAGGACGACATAGGCCCACCCACTGGGGAGCCAGGCCCAACCAATCAGAATACGTTTTTCCCCGCAAAAGGGATTTATTACAGACAGAAATACTCCTTAGTTTCATCATCTTTCCGGGTGGCTGGTCTCGGACGATCCCGCAGCTGAAGAAGCTGGATGTGGAGGTTCTGGGCTGGCGTGGTTACACATGGTCTGTGGTTGTGAGGCCGGTTGGATGTACTGCCATATTGTCTAAAATGAAGTTGGAGGCAGCTTATGGTAGAGAAATTAACATTACATTCTCTGGCAACAGCTCTTGCAGTCAGCATGCCAATTACACGCTCCCTCAAAGCTTGAGACATCTGTGGCATGGTGTTGTGGGACAAAACTGCACATTTTAGAGTGGCCTTTTGTCCCCAGCACCTGTGTAACGAAAATTGTGTTTAATCAGCTTCTTGATATGTCATACCTGTCAGGTGGATGGATTATCTTGGCAAAGGAGAAATGCGCTTTTTGTTTGAATGGAACATTTCTGTGATATTTTATTTCACCTCATGAAACATGGGACCAACACTTTACATGTTGCGTTTATATTTTTGTTCAGTATACAACTACTATATTTTGAAGTTGTGTTATATTACTGTGTAGGCAACTTGTTCTTCTAGGCTAAATGTTTTTAGTTTTGTATAAATGTTCATTTATGATTTATAGCATGGATGAAGACACAATGGGCAATGTTTTGCTTTTCAATAAAACATTTTCTATTCTTTTAAAATGGCAATATGTAACTTTGGCTGACTCGACCAAATTCACATAGAAATGTGAGGTATAGATCTATCATTCTACTTGAAAGCAAGTCTAAGAAGCGGTAGATCTGTTCTATGTGTGCTATTTCTATGCTTCCCGTTCTTACGTGCAACTTTAAAATGAATTACAATAATGTAAATGTGATTTTGAGCCCCGTGGGTGGACAGCCTAGTGCTTTAGACACCCAATGCATATGGATGTACGATCAAGTTCTCAAATGTCCGGTAAATTAAAATCTTGCAGGTCACGTTGTCCGGCACCAAATTGTCCTAACGGAAACCGTGACACGCGCGCACAACCCTCTTTCTTCTCTTCCTCCCCTGTCTCTGGTTGATGATTGACAGGGTGATTGATTACGTGCAGTGATTGATGAAGTCTAGTGAACGGAGCTTCCTTTATCCGCTCAGGACGTCAGGATGGACTTACAGTAATGTGTCCGTCTCTAATTAGTGGTCTTGTTGCCCCCGTCTTTCTCTCTATGTCTCTCTCTGTCATCTACTGTAATACTCCACTGAGCRGACAGCTAGCCAGCCCGACCAGCTCTCTGTCTGGCCTCACACCCCTGAACCGTGGATAATAGTGTTTGGAAGGCAGTGTGATATTTTCTCATTTGCACATAAAGAAATATGTCAGCACCGCCGGGCGGGTTTCTCTCTCCGCCCCCCCCCCCTCTGGCTGTTAGGGGTGGTGTGGTGTGGTTGTCATGGTGCGGTTGTCATGGTGCGATTGCTCCTCTATTAGATAGAGGATGATTCCTGTGAAATTTTACAAGCTGCCTGTTGCACTCTGCTCCAGCAATCTGCTGTGTTTAGATTACAATATGTCACTATTTAATAGTGTTGTCACGATAGCAGAATTTTTGACCTAGCTACGGATACCAGAGCGATACCAAAAAAAATACCACGGCAAAAAAGGCATATTAGCCAAAGTCACATAATGGCACTTGATCCAGACAAACTTAGCTACTGTTTTGTTCATTCGTTGGGGATCTTTTGAGTTCAATTTCAATACATGAGAATTTTTTTCACATTAACATTTTTCAGAGACAGCCATGCATGCATTAATTAATCATTTAGACAATCATACAATCAATTTCACTTTGTTTTTACCAATCTAACAACATGACATAATCGTAATGATTTATTTGAATGGTAAATCTTTATTGATAAACTGGTTAATCAAGATGTATCCTAGGCCTATTCACAATACAGGTGAATGCATATTGAATAGGAGTGTGTGTGTGTGGGGGGGTTCTAATAAGCTATATGTAATTGTTTTAAGAAAGTCATACCATATTCAAAAGGAGTGTGTGTGGGGAGTTCTACTAAGCTATATGTAATTGTTTTAAGAAAGGTCATAGCACCATATTCAAAAGGAAGCTGTGTGTGGGGAGAGTCTAACTAAGCTTTATGTAGATTGGCTCCTCTATAATGAAAGTCATAACATATCAATAGGAGTGTGTGTTGTGCTGTGTGGTGGGGGGGGGGGGGGGGGTGTAGGTTTACTGAGACTATATGTAATTGTTTTAAGAAAGTCAAGGATCATTTTGGTATTTGATTTTGATCTTAAGACCCCTTGAAGTACCGGTATAAAATATGTATAAAAGTGATTTGATTAACGATTTGGTATTGTGGCCTTACTGCTATTCGCCCATACAAGCGCATGTTGAATAACAGATATCCCCCCTAAAATCCTAAAGTAACGTTTGGTTCTGAGTGTCTGTCCTATATATGAGAAGATCAAGGAAACCCTTGTAACTGCAATAGCATGATGCAGCCCCAGACTCCCAGTCAGGCCTAAGTGGAGACTCACATAAAGCCAGCCCAGGACTCCCAGTGCAGGCCTTAAGTAGACAGAAGCTCACATAAATGCAGCCCAGACTCCCGTGCAGGCTAACGTGAGATGCTCAACATGAGTAGCCCAGGCTCCCAGGTGCATGGCTAAGTGGAACGAGGCAAACATGATCGCACCAAGACTCCCAGATGCCGCTAACGTGAGAGCTCACGATAAGCACCCTGCACGTCTCCAGTGGCAGGCTAAATTAGAAGGCTCACAAATGCAGCCCACACTCCCAGGCAGGCATAGTAGATACCGTCACAATAATGCAGCCCAGTAACTCCCAGTCGAGGCCATAAAGATAGAGAGTACATTAAATCAGTCCCAAATCCAGTGCAGGCAAGTAGAGAGTCTACATAAGCCAGCCACAGACCCAGTGCAGGCTATCAGTGAGAGCATAACATGATGCACCCAGACTCCCAGTTGCAGCCTGAAGTAAGAGCTAAAGATTGATCAGCCCAGACTCCAGTGCAGGCTAAGATAAGACAAATTGATGCAGCCCAGCTCCAGATCAGGCTCCGATGGAGAGCTAACTATGATGTAGCCCCAAGACTCAGCTGCAGGCTAATAGAGAGCTCACAGTAATGCAGCCCCAGATCCATTCGCAGGCAAGGACACTAAGCATCAACAGAGCAGACTAAATACGCAGCTCGATAGAAGCACAATCCCAGTGCAGCTATAGACGACTACATAATGCAGCCAGACTCCCAAGTGCAGCTAAAGTAGAGAGCTCACATAATGCTATGCCCAGATCCCAGTGCAGCCTAAGGTAGCAGAGCTCACATGAATTCACCCTGACTCCCAGTGCAGGCTAAGTAGGAGAGCTAATAATTGCACCAATCGATGTTTCAGCAAGCTATGAGACATTCACCCTCGCTAGGAAGCTAAAATGCAGCAATAGCAGCTAAGTAGAGCTTACATGATATGCAGCCCAGACTCCCAGTGCAGGCTAAGTATGAGAGCTAAGATGATGCCCCAGTGAACTCCCATGCAGAGCATGACGTTGGAGAGCTCACAACATGATGTAGCCAGACTCCCAGTGAGCAAGATAAGAGCTCCATAATGCAGGCCAGACCCACAACCACGTGCAGGCTAAGTAGATGAGCTCACATAATGCAGGCCCAGACTCCAGTGCAGCTATAGTAGAGAGCTCACATAATGCAGCCCAGACTCCCAGTGCAGGCTAAGTGGAGCGGGCTGGCTGCGCTCGTGTTGTAAAGGGGACAATCGGCTGCGCTGATACAGACTTGACCCGTGAGCACATTTGACAGAAGTACCAAAAGTAACATAAATTCTAGTACCGATCCATTTTTCATGTTCTAGTATCAAAATGTTGGTATGTCGTGCAACACTACTATTTACTCCATGAAACTAACAGCCACCCTGAAGAGAAGAGGCCCAACCACAGATAGAGTAGCTGCCATTTCTACTTGCTGTAACAAGCAGCAGGCAGGGAGAAACCAGAGATGAGCAGACAGGCCCAGTCTTATTGGGGTTGAAGGAAAATGACTGATATTTTAATAATCTTTTTGATGAAATGATGGTTGTGTTTTCAGAGCTGAAGTGGCTTTATTGAGCTTAATAACGTCTGTGGTATGCAGCCGTCTGAAGTATCTATTACAGGATGTTCTATACAGTATATTTAGAACAAGGTTTCACTTTCTCTGTAGTCTGTAACCCAAACCAGAGAGACCAACCAATGGTCTAATTAGGAAGACTGCTTTCCCATAACTACGTTTTCCACAATACACTCAAGCACACACAAGCGCACACACAGAGTGGGGTCCCCCCCCACTCTAAATGAATGGGTCTTAATTAAAAGAGTAAGCTATTGGGTTTCTAATGGAATGAGGGCATTTTTTGGGGGAGGGGGGGGTTATCTGTRCTGCAGCTCCCCACACTGAGGGAACTGAGGGTAATCACTAGAAAAGGCTCCAGACAGCCTGCAGGTCATACATGTCTTGCTCTCTCATCTATTTCTCCTCTTAACCGATCTCCTCTGTCTTCAAGCAGGCATGTTTGACTTTGAACATCTCCTCTAGAATGTGTGAAAAATGAGTATTTATCGTTTCTAAACTTAGTTCCTATGTCGCATACTGCATAAAATACATCTGTGTCTGTGTGGCTACACCACAATGAGTTGTATGAGACCCATTGTATTGTCAGTCCTGGCTGGCCTCCCGTCCTGTCCCAACCACAGAGCTGGTCAGCCTGACAGGTCACTGAGGACACCCCTATCGACCAGCCCTGTCCTGTGAGATCCCAGTACCTCCCTCACTCAGTCCTTGAGTGAAGAGGATATTATTGGTCAGGTTTCGACGAGCCATCAGACGCCAGCTACGCAGCAGAGCTCTATTGATTAACAATACCTTCCTCTTCATTAATCAGTATTGACCACCGACTCGGACTCGACGGCCACGATGGCCTTGATATGAGCACATCGGATGGGTCTGCTGTCGTTGTTTTTCATTAGCTTTCTGTCTTTCTAGCTTTCACTGTGTCTGCTGCTGACTACCACTGGGCTCAGAGTTAGGCCTCATTTACAGAGTCAGATGATCTTAATGCTGGCTGGTTGGCTGGRTGGCTGGCTGGCTGGCTGGCTGGCTGGCTGGCTGGCTGGCTGGCTTTACTATGATGATAATGATGAAGACCTAGTGGTGTGTTTTACTGCTCTGACTACAAAGGAAGATGGAAGTAGATGCATGTCAGAATGATATGGATCTATCCAGACATCCATCGTCACTGAAGTGGCGATTTAAATACCAAGCTCTGACGATGTTGATGCAGCCTCTTCTCCAAGGATATTTCTGAAGTAGTCATTTCTTTAGTACTGTCCCTGTCAATATAAAGTGGGGGAGAGAAAGTGAAACATTTCCGTAGTGTGGCAATAAGAGCCACTGTAGGGCTATCGCAACTATGGCTCCTTGCTTCACAGTAATCCCTAACGTGGGACATACCGCTGGCATTATGCACGCTGAAACATGTGAGGGCGGTGGATGAATGGCGCGACAATGAACACTATAAATTTCCATCTACTCAGGTATTTTGCCCTCTCCCCATGCTCTCTCTCCCCGGTCCAACACCAGTCCATTCTAACCGCCCTCCCTCCCCCATGGCCCCCTCTCATCCCCTGTCCCCAACACCAGTCCATTCTAAACGCCTCCCTCCTCCCCCATGGCTCCTCTCTCCCCTGGTCCCAACACAGTCCATTCTAACCGCCCTCCTCCTCCCATGGCTCCTCTCCCTGGTACCAACAGCACAGTCCATTCTAACCCCTCCTCCTCCCATGGCTCCTCTCTCCCCTGTCCCAACACCAAGTCCATTCTAACGCCCCTCCCTCCTCCCATGGCCCTCTCCCCTGGTCCCAACAACCAGTCCATTCTAACCGCCTCCTCCTCCCCATGGCTCCTCTCTCCCCTGGTCCAACACCCAGTCCAATTCTAACACCGCCCCTCCCGCTCCTCCATGGCCCCTCTCTCCCTGGTCCCAACACCAGTCCATTCTAACGCCCTCCTCCTCCCCATGGCCCTCTGCTCTCCCCTGGTACAACACCAGTCCATTCTAACCGCCCTCCCTCCTCCCCATGGCTCTCTCTCCCCTGGTCCACACCAGTCCATTCTAACCGCCTCCCTCCTCCCCATGGCCCCTCTCCCCTGGTACCAACACCAGTCCATTCTACCGCCCTCCTCCTCCCCATGGCTCCTCTCTCCCTGGTCCAAACCAGTCCATTCTAACGCCCTCCCTCCTCCCATGCCCCCTCTCTCCCCTGGTACAACACCAGTCCATTCTAACCTGCCCTCCCTCCTCCCCATGGCCCCTCTCTCCCCTGGTCCAACACCAGTCCATTCTACCGCCCTCCCTCCTCCCCATGGCTCCTCTCTCCTCCTGTACCCAACACCAGTCCATTCTAACCGCCCTCCCTCCTCCCCATGGCCCTCTTCCCCTGGTACCAACACCAGTCCATTCTAACCGCCCTCCCCTCCTCCCCATGGCCCTCTCTCCCTGGTCCAACACCAGTCCATTCTAACCGCCCTCCCTCCTCCCCAATGGCCCCTCTCTCCCTGGTCGCAACACCAGTCCATTCTAACCGCCTCCCTCCTCCCCATGGCCTTCTCTCCCCTGGTCACCAAACACCAGTCCATTCTAACCGCCCTCCTCCTCCCATGGCTCCTCTCTCCCCTGTCCCACAACCAGTCCATTCTAACCCCTCCCTCCTCCCCATGGCTCCCTCTTCCCCTGTCCAACACCAGTCCATTCTAACCTCCTCCCTCTCCCATTGGCTCCACTTTCCCCTGGTACCAACACCAGTCCATTCTAACCTCCCTCCCTCCTCCCATGGCTCCACTTTCCCCTGGTACCAACACCAGTCCATTCTAACCGCCTCCGCTCCTCCCCATGGCCCCTCTCTCCCCTGGTCCAACACCAAGTCCATTACACGCGCCTCCCTCCTCCCATGGCTCCTCTCTCCCCTGGTCCAACACCAGTCCATTCTACCGCTCCCTCCTCCCCATGGCTCCATCTCTCCCTGGTCCAACACCAGTCCATTCTAAACCGCCCTCCCTCCTCCCATGGCTTCCCTCTCTCCCTGGTCCCAACACCAGTCATTCTAAACTGCCCTCCCTCCTCCCCATGGCTCCTCTCTCCCTGGTCCCAACACCAGTCCATTCTAACGCCCTCCCTCCTCCCCATGGCTCCCCTCTCCCTGGTCAACACCAGTCCATTCTAAACCCGCCCTCCCTCCTCCCCATGGCCCCTCTCCCCTGGTCCCAACACCAGTCCATTCTAACCCGCCTCCTCCTCCCCATGGCTCCTCTCTCCCCTGGTCCCACACCAAGTCCATTCTAACCTGCCCTCCCTCCTCCCCATGGTCCTCTCTCCCCTGGTCCCAACACCAGTCCATTCTAACTGCCCTCCCTCCTCCCATGGCTCCTCTCTCCCCTGTCCAAACACCAGTCCATTCTAACTGCCCCTCCTCTCCCCATGGCTCTACTCTC
>NC_036856.1:38413467-38418957 GCF_002910315.2 Salvelinus sp. IW2-2015 | reverse complement strand
GGAGCGCTGCATCCCAAATCTAACCTTTAAAAAAAAATATTAAATTAAGTCACATATATATAGCGGTGCCATTATTGGAACGCACTCTAGTCGCAGGTCGTCCAGAGGACTTCAACGCAATCTCAATTCCTCTCTCAAATCTCTAACTCTCTCATCACTTCTCGCCACCCACATTAAGAGAGCGAGACCTAGTTGTATGTCTAGTATGTGTATCCCTGTCCTGGTTCCTTAAGCGAAGCCATATCACTACTACATCGCGCCCATTCACCACTCCTAAAATATTAACCTACAAGTCTGCTTGACTTCCCTTTTCATGTTTAAAGAGACATGAGAGGTAAGAGAGCATATTAGTACCAGGTACTCATCCTGTTTGAAGGCTCAGATAATGTCAAATATGAGTTGGTGTATCCCACCAATGGTATCGAGTTACGTAATAACGCCCTCCCTCGCTGCCCCCGATCTCCTCTCTACCTCATGAACACGAGATCCCAGTCCATTCTAACCCGCAAGCCTCCCTCTCTTCCCCATGATAAGGCCCCTGCCTCCCCTGGTAACCACACCAGGCCATTCCTAACCTCGCGTCCCATCCTCCCCCATGGCTACACTTTCCCCTAGCCGGAGAGGACTGGTGACTGAGGCAGAGGAAGACCAACACCAAGTGCCAATGTCTAACTTCAACCTCCCGCAACGACCCGTCCCCATGCTCCACTTTCCCACTGGAAAAGAGCAGAGGATACCCAACACCAGTCCATTCATAGACCTCCCTCCCTTCTCCCCAATGGGCTCCTGCTCCTCCCCCTGTCCCAGAACCACCAACAAATCCATTCAACCTCCCTTCCCGCGCTCCCCAATGGCCTCCACTCAAATCCCCTGAAGAGAGAGGACCCGAGAAGAACACCAGATACACATTTCTAGAACTGCCCTCCACCCTTTCCGACCATGGCTCCCTCTCCCTCTGAGGTCCAAATACACCATCACGATACTAACCGCCCCTCCCTCCTCGCGCCATGGCCACTCCTCCCCTGGGTCCCAACACCAGATTCATTACAAGTAAGAATCTCCTCCTCTACGCTCCCCATGGAGCTCCGACTCTCCCCTTATGTACCAACACCAGCCATTCTACTGCCCTCCGCGTCACTCCACCAGCGTGCCCCTCTTCGTACCCTGAAGTCCCAACACCAGAGCCATCATTCAGTAAGAATAACCCTCCCTACCGTACGCCCGATGGGTCCTCTCTCCGCGTTGCTACCTAACACCAGGTCGATTACTCTAAACTAGCCCTCCCCTCCCCCCACATTGGCTCGCTCTTCCCTGCGTCCCAACACCAGTCCATTCTAACCGCCCTCCTCCTCCGTCCCCATGGCCCCTCCTCTGCCCTGGGTCCGCAAAGACACCGTCCCATTTCTAACCCCCTCCCCTGCCACATGCGCTCCGGGCTCCTCTCTCCCTGTGGCTATAGGCCCAACACACAGGCAGCATTCTAGAAACCGCACCTCCCTCCTCCCCATTGGCTCCTCTCTCCCCTGGTTACCAAACACCAGTCCATTCCTAAACCCCTCCTCTCCTCCCCATGCTCCTCCTTCCTGGTCCCAACAACCAGACGCAATATCTGAAAGCTGCCCCTACCTCCTCCCCATGGCCCGCCTCTCCCCACTGGAGTCCCAACACCAAGTCCATGTTGCTGAAACCAGGGCTACAGGGGGCGCGTCCCGCCCTCCCCATGGCCTCCTCTCTCCCCTGGTCCCAACACCAGTCCATTCTAAACCGCCCTCCCTCCCTCCCCAGTGCCCGCTCTCTCCCCTGGTCCCAAACACCAGTCCATTCTAACTGCCCCTTCCCTCCTCCCATAGGCCCCTCTCTCCCCTGGTTCACAACACCAGTCCATCTAACCGCCTCCTCCCCCCATGGCTCCTCTCTCCCCTGCCCAACACATCCTTCTAACCGCCTCCCTCCTCCCATGGCCCTCTCTCCCTGGTCCAACACCAGTCCATTCTAACCGCCTCCCTCCTCCCATGGCTCCTCTCCCCCTGGCCCAACACCAGTCCATTCTAACCGCCCTCTCCTCCTCCCCATGGCCCTCTCTCCCCTGGTCCAACGACCAGTCCATCTCAAAAGTGCCCTTCCCAGCGCCCCCTCGGCTCCTGCTCTCCCCCTTCTACCTCTCTCCTACCAACACCAGTCCATTCTAACCGCCCTCCCCCTCCTCCATGGCCTCCTCTCTCCCCTGGTCCCAACACAGTCCATTCTAACCCCCCTCCCTCCTCCCCATGCCCCTCTCTCCCCTGGTACCAACACCAGTCCATTCAACCGCCCTCCCTCCTCCCCATGGCTCCTCTCTCCCTGGGACCCAACACCAGTCCATTCTAACGCCCTCCCTCCTCCCCATGCGCCCTCTCTCCCTGTGTCCCAACAACCGATCCATTCTAACCGCCCCTCCCTCCTCCCCATGGCCCCTCTCTCCCCTTGGTACCCAACACCATCCATTCTAACCGCCCTCCCCTCCCCATGGCTCCTCCTTCCCTGGTCCAACACCAGTCCATTCAACCTCCCTCCCTCCTCCCCATGCTCCACTTTCCCCTGGTACCCAACACCAGTCCATTCTAACCGCCCTCCTCCTCCCCCAGTGGCTCCCTTTCTCCCTGGTACCAACACCAGTCCATTCTAACCTCCCCCTCCTCCCCATGGCTCCACTTTCCCCTGTGCCAAACACCAGTCCATTCTACCGCCTCTCCTCCCCATGCCCTCTCTCCCCTGGTACCAACACCAGTCCATTCAAACGCCCCTCCCTCCCCCATGGCTCCCTCTCCCCCTGTCCCAACACCAGTCCATTCTAACCCCCCCCCCTCCCCCCCATGGCTCCCTCTCCCCTTGTCCCCAACACCAGTCCATCTAACCGCCCTCCCCTCCCATTGCTCCACTCTCCCCTGGTCCCAACACCAGTCCATTCTAACTCCCTCCCTCCTCCCATGCTCCTCTCTCCCCTGCCCAACACCCTCCATTCTAACACCCTCCCTCCTCCCCATGGCCCCTCTCCCCTTCTGTCCCAACACCAGTCCATTCTAACCCCCTCCTCCTCCTCCCCATGGCTCCTCTCTCCCCTGGTCCCACACCAATCCATTCTAACCGCCCTCCCTCCTCCCCATTCGTCCCCTCTCTCCCCTGGTCCCAACACCAGGCCATTCTAACCGCCCTCCCCTCCCCATGCCTACCTCTCTACGCCCCCTCCTCCAGGCTCCATTCCCTCACACCATCCATTCTAACTGCCTCCTCCTCCCCATGCTGAGGCCAATGACAGCAAGCCCACATATTATCTGTACAGGGAAGATGCTATTTAAATATCCATGGATATTGGATATATCCAGCTCCTCAAACAACCATGTCATTAGAGTCGTGCTGAAATAGTAGGCTAGTAACATCCGTCTTTGGATTACAGGGTGTTGTTGAGATAGACCCACACTTAACTACAGGAAAGGGAGGCTGTGCTACTAGCAGATGTGGCCTTTCAGAGAGAGAGTCAAAAGTCTTCTGCTTTGTTGATTTCAAAAAAGCTTTTGACTCAATTTATGCCAAATTGAGTCAAAAGGGTCTGCGATACAAATTGATGGAAAGTGGTGTTGGGGGTGGGCACAAGACATTCTAAAATCCATGTGGACAAACAACAAGTGTGCAGTTAAAATGGGCAAAAAACACACATTTCTTTCCACAGCSCCGTGACGGGGTGGGACAGGGATGCAGCTTGATGATGATCTGGTGCTTCTGTCCCCAACCAAGGAGGGCCGACAGCAGCACCTAGATCAATCAATCACATTTATTTATAAAACCCTTTTTACATCAGCAAATGTTGCAAAGTGCTACACAGAAACCCAGCCTAAAACCTCAAACGGCAAGCAATGCGGATGTAGAAGCATGGTGGCAAGGAAAAACTCCCTAGAAAGGCAGAAACCTAGAGAGGAACCAGGCTCTGAGGGGTGGCCGGTCCTRTTCTGGCGGTGCCAGGTGGAGATTATAAGAGCACATAGCCGTTAAGACCAGATTGTTCTTCAAGATGTTCAGACGCTCATAGACGACCAGCAGGATCAAATAATCACAGTGGTTGTAGAGGGTCCAACAGGTCAGCACCTCAGGAGTCAATGTCAATTGGCTTTTCATAGCTGAGCGTTCAGAGGTCGAGACAGCAGGTGCGGTAGAGAGAGAGGATGGAATTTCTGCACAGATTCTGTCATARCTGGGCCCTGACAGTGAATCTCAATAAGACAAAAATAATGGTGTTCCAAAGAAGATCCAGTTGCCAGGAGCACAAATACAAAGTCCATCTAGATATCGTTGCCCTAGAACACACAAAAAACTAAACATAACTCGGCCTAAAGATCATCAGCACAGGTAACTTCCACAAAGCTGTGAACGATCTGAAAGAGGCAAGAAGGGCCTTCTATGCAATTTAAAGGAACACAAAATTCGACATTCCAATTAGGATCTGGCTAAAAAATACTTGAATAAGAACCCATTGCCATTTATGGTTGTGAGGTCTGGGGTCTGCTTACCAACCAATAATTCACAAAATGGGACAAACACCAAATTGAGACTGCATGCAGAATTCTGCACTAATATCCTCTGTGTACAATGAACAACACCAAATAATGCATGCAGAGCAGAATCAGGCCGACACCTGCTAATGATCAATATCCAGAAAATAGTGTATATTCCTTTGAAACTTTTGAGTGTAATGTTTACMGTTTGATTATTTCACTTTTGTTTATCTATTTCACTTGCTTTGGCAATGTAAACATATGTTTCCCATGCCTAAAACTCTTTGAATTGAATTGAGAGGCTGAGAGAGAAGCTGAGAGGGAGAGAAGGTGAGAGAGATGCTGATGGAGGGAGAGATGCTGAGAGAGCGGATGTGGGCTACATATGTTAGTGGGGTGAGACCAGTAAAAATAGCCCTGAAGAAGCCATGAGGTGGTGATAGAGCGAGGGGAGAGATGGTTTACACTCCAACCCTGTTCCTGGAGAGATACCCTCCTGTAGGTTTACACCAACCCTGTTCCTGTAGAGCACCTATTCAGTTTATCAACAAGCTAATTATTAGAATCAGGTGTGCTAGATTAGGGTTGGAGTGAAAACCTACAGGAGGGTAGCTCTCCAGGAACAGGGTTGGAAAGCTCTGGTGTAAACCTACAGGACGGAAGCTCTCCAGGAACAAGGTTGGAGCTCTGGTGTAAACCTACAGGACGGAAGCTCTCCAAGAACAGGGTTGGAGAGCCCTGGTGTAAACCTACAGGAGCTGAAGCTCTCCAGGAACAAGTTGGAGAGCTCTGGTGTAACCTACAGGACGGAAGCTCTCCAGGAACAAGGTTGGAAAGCTCTGGTGTAAACCTACAGGACGGAAGCTCTCCAACAGGGTTGGAGAGCTCTGGTGTAAACCTACAGGACGGAAGCTCTCCAGGAACAAGGTTGGAGAGCTCTGGTGTAACCTACAGGACGGAAGCG
>NC_036856.1:38405295-38407683 GCF_002910315.2 Salvelinus sp. IW2-2015 | reverse complement strand
TCAAGGCCCGCGGGCCACATCCGGCCCGCGAGAAGGTTTTTTACGGCCCCTGGATGATCTTGATTTATTATTAGAAACCGGCCCGCAGACCGCGCAAGCAAGCCGGCAGCCCGCAGATCTTTTACACGCACCAATACTACATTTCCCAACAATTGCACAGGTGACGCACCGAGCAGTAGGCTGCTTCATTTCAATATTTATTGGCACAGCAGTCGTCAGCATCACAGTAAAAATTAACTTTCAGATACCCATCAAAAATGGCAAAACGGAAGGTGGACACTGAGAACGGGGTTTTCAAACAAGGTGGGAGTCGGAGTATATGTTCTACGGAGGGTAGCTGGAAACTGTGTGTCTTCTTGTGTGGAGAAAGTGTGGCGGTACTGAAAGAGTATAATCTGAGACGACATTATGAAACGAAACAGCGGAACAAAAACAAGAATATGGACATGGACAAAGGCTACAAAAGGCAGAGGAATTTAAAACGAGGCCTTCAAATCTCGACAGGCTCTGTTCAAAAGCCAAATCACAACCAGGCTGCTGTCAGGCCAGTTTTTATTTTGGCAGAAGAGATCGCTAAATACAGCCCGGCAATCTCTCTCCCTCCAAGAACAGGGTTGGAGAGCTCTGGTGTAAACCTACAGGACGGAAGCTCTCCAAGAACAGGGTTGGAGAGCCCTGGTGTAAACCTACAGGACTGAAGCTCTCCAAGAACAGGGTTGGAGAGCTCTGGTGTAGCCATGAAACCTGGCTTCCAACTAACTGAAAGAATATGATGCTCACCCTGAACTTGCTGACAGTGAATAGACCTACTTGTGCAGTAAGTGCTCAACGTGATTCGGCCATCACAACAGATAACCTTCAAAACTCTACTGATGAGTCATCTGGCTGGGTTTGGCATTGGAGGGGAAAACTGACCGTTCTGAATAAATCTCCATTTCGGGTCTGTGGTAGGTTCAGGGTGTTTTCAACGGGCTGTGTTAGTGCAGTTTAGTGCTCTTGTTATTATCAAGGGTTTTCATGGTCACTCATTTTCTCTCTCTTCAGCTTAATTGGCTTTTAGGGATTGTTCTGTTTGCCTGCTGGCCTAATGGATTCTCAATGCTTCACATATTAATAGGGTTGAATGGATAAAGCCCAGGCAAAGTGATGGAGCTCAACAATACACTGCACTGGCACTCTCTCAGATGGAAAAACAATTCTGATAAAAGGACTCTATAAAAAACACTTAATGAAATGAAAATCTGTCACTCACACAAACTTTGTGATGAGACATTAATAAGACAATGTTTTGACACCAGTTTTAGTATGATTGCTTGACTGTGATTATATTTCCAGGGGAATTATTATAAGACCYAGTGAAAATAATTTGTTTACATGTCAAAGTCTTGATGTTTTTTAAAAAGCTTTTTTTCCCTGAAGAGAAAATGGCACATTTGATCTGATATCTTCTCCTTTCCTTCCTGAGGAAATGTGTGTTGTGGCATTTAAAAACTGGCATGTAAAACTGCAACATTTTCTCTCAGCCTCATAATAAGTCGCTCTGGATAAGAGCGTCTGCTAAATGACTTAAATGTAAATGTAAATGTAATAATAATAATAATAATAAATTTGGCTTCAGTACAGAGAGTCTCAACGTGTAGCTACACACAGAGAGTAGGTCTGGACTATGACAATTGTCAGATAGAGTTGAACGTTTTTGGTGTTTCAGACCTCCAACAGATGAAGTAACAGTCGAGAGGGATCCACATGGCCTGAGCAGAGGGAGGAGGTGGTAAACGAGGGGAGATGAGCAGGTCCTTGGCAGGCAGCACAGTTCACTGTCCATTCAAAGCGTCTCACCGGCGCCTCGCCGTCCCCGCCGTCTGACGGCCTTGTACGAGACGAAGTTTGTGGTTAACTTCCCACTCGCTCAATGATGACATCCCACACAACATTTCTGATGGAATCCTCCGACTGAGCAATGAATTGATCAGTGCCAGCTCGCCATCCATTGCAGTCCTCCTCATGGGTCAGGAGACCGTAGAAAAACAAAATAGGGTGGTGTATTCAAACAGAGAGGACGAGTTGAAGTGAGAGGATTTACTCCGCTCAAAATCTGTCTGCCTGAGAAGTCTATGAGAGCGTGTCAAATAACATGAGGCTTATTTGATCGAATAGAAGTTTAGGCTGTTAAAACTTCTTACGGCTAAAATCCTGCTAACGGGATCGATATGACAACAGCCAGTGGAAGTGCAGGGCGCCAAATTCAAACAACAGAAATCTCATAATTAAAATTACTCAAACATACAAGTATTTTACACCAAACTTGTTGTTAATTCCACCACAGTGTCCTATTTCAAAAAGGCTTTACGACGAAAGCACACCAAACGATTATGTTAGGTCAGCAAC
>NC_036856.1:38395581-38398977 GCF_002910315.2 Salvelinus sp. IW2-2015 | reverse complement strand
TTTTCGGTCGAAAGCATAAGATGCTATTATCTGATGATAGCACAACAGTAAACAAAGAGAGTGTAGCATATTTCAACCCTGCAGGCCCAATACAAAACGCAGAAATAAAATATAAATCATGACTTACCTTTGACGAATTTCTTTTGTTGGCACTCTAATATGTCCCATAAACATCACAAATGGTCCTTTTGTTCGATTAATTCCGTCCATATATGTCCAAAATGTCCATTTATTTGGCGCGTTTGATCCAGAAAAAAACGCTTCCAATTTGCGCAACGTTACTACAAAATATTTTAAAGAATTACCTTTAAACTTTGCCAAAACATTTCAAACTACTTTTGTAATACAACTTAAGGTATTTGTAAACATTTAATAATCGATCAAATTGAAGACGGGTCTATCTGTTTTTCGTTGGTCGCAAGGTTGCCAGTGATCTTTTTTTACCTGGTCACGTAATTTAAAAAAAATCACAATTAGTTTTTTTTTGTTTTGATTATCATGATTTATTCAAACAGTAATGTGCAATTGACCAAAAATAAATGAACTTTCTGAAGATGAAACCGTCATGGGAATGCCCGTCTGTGTGTGTTCAGTGGCCGTAGGGCCCATATGTCTACCACTTTGTATAGCCGTTATCGATGCTAATGATGGCCTAAGGATCTTCGGGTAGATGGGAATGCAATTACAATGTAACTACAAAGTAGCCTATGCCTACCTGGCAGAGTCAGGATTATTTGCATTAATCCGGTGGCCATTTGTTTTGAAAACTCCATCAAAAGTGCATTACAGACATAGGCGGCACYTCCATAAGCTAAGCTTCCCCTGAAGTAAATTTAATGAAATTGCCTAAATTATTATTTAGCCTAATTAGACTACTCCTGTCTATACAGAAATAAATAAAATAATTCAAAATAGGCTAATACACCAAAAAGCATGATTTGGCCACAGAGGATCATTAGCTTCTTTAAATCACATTGCCTACTGTTGGAAGGGCCCACAATTTGGGCAGCGCACACGGCAAATCAAATTTGATATGTCACATGCGCCGAATACAACGGGTGTAGATCGTACAGTGAAATGCTTACTTACAAGCCCTTAACCAACAAGAAAAATAAGTGCTAAGAAAGTATTTACTAAAATAAAAAAGAAGAAAATAGAAAATTAACAAATAAATAAAGAGCAACTATAAAATAACAGTAGCGATATACAGGGGGAACCGGTACAGAGTCCATGTGTGGGGGCACAGGTTAGTTGAGGTAATATGTACGTATAGGTAGAGGTAAAGTGACTATGCTTGGAAAATAAACAGAGAGTAGGGGGGGGGGGCAGTGCAAATAGCCCGGGTAGCCATTTGATTAGCAGTTCAGGAGTCTTATGGCTTGGGGGTAGAAGCTGTTAAGAAGCCTTTTGGACTTAGACTTGGCTCTCCGGTACCACTTACCGTGTGGTAGCAGAGTGAACAGTCTATGACTAAGGTGGCTGGAATCTTTGGAAATGTATAGGGTCTTCCTCTGACACCGCCTGGAATAGAGGTCCTGGATGGTAGGAAGCTTGGCACCAGTGATGTACTGGGCCGTACGCCCTACCCTCTGTAGTGCCTTGCGGTCGGAGGCCGAGCAGTTTCCATACCAGGCGGTGAGGCAACCAGTCAGGATGCTCTCGATGGGTCAGCTGTAGACATTTTTGAGGATCTGAGGATCTTCAGTCTCCTGAGAGGGAATAGGTGTTGTTGTGCCTTCTTCAAGACTGTCTTGGTGTGTTTGGACCATGAAAGTTTGTTGGTGATGTGGACACCAGGGAACTTGAAGCTCTCAACCTAGTCCACTACAGCCCTGTCGTTGAGAATGTGGGTGTGCTCGAGCCTCCTTTTCCTGTAGTCCACAATCATCTCCTTTGTCTTGCTCACATTGAGGGAGCAGTTGTTGTCCTGGCACCACACTGCCAGGTCTCCTCCCTTTAGGCTCTCTCATCGTTGTCAGTGATGTCACTGTTGTGTCGGCAGCAAACTTAATGATGGTGTTAGAGTCGTGTTTGGCCATTCAGTCATGGGGTAAACAGGGAGTACAGGAGGGGACTGAGCATGCACCCTTGAGGGGCCCCTGTGTTGTTACGTGGCATATGCGTGGCATATGTTGTTACCTACCCTTACCACCTGGGGGCGGCCCATCAGGAATCCAGGATTCAGTTGCAGAGGGAGGTGTTTAGTCCCAGGGTCCTTAGCTTAGTGATGAGGTTTGAGGGCACTTTGGTGTTGAATGGTGAGCTGTAGTCAAAGGGAAGGTGTTTCTCTTGTCCAGGTGGGAAATAGGGCAGTGTGAGAGATGCATTATAAAGAGACTGCAATATCTGATATGATAAACTGTTGCGGAGCGGGTAATGAAAAGCTTGGAGTGTGTCATAGGGTTTCTGGGATAATTGGTGTTGATGTGAGCCTTATGCGCCAGGACCACTTATCAAATGCACTTAATGGATACAAGAGACAGAGTTACCAATTGTTGTTCTTTGGCACAGGGTGACTATGGTGGTGCTGACTAGAAACATGCTGGTAGTTCAGACTCGGATCGAGGGGACAGTGGTCATAACTGTAGTTGAATGACATCTTGCATATAGCATGCTTGGTCAAAGGTGCGCGATGCTCAAGTAAATACACTCTACTGGTAATAAAAACCGGTCTAGCCCTACAGGGGCTTGCTGAATTGCTGTCAGACACTGTTTAAAAGGTTCTATTACATGCCGGACTACTGAGAGCACGTACTATTCCAACAAACAGTCGTCAGCGGAATACAGCTGATGCTTTCCCAGTGCATTCTTTCAGTAGTTCCTATGCCTCGAGCCGAGGCGTAGAAGTCACTTTGCTCATCTGGTAGGAAACCTACGTGTCATGGGCAACTTGCGCAGTAAGCTGTTGCTCCCTTTTAGGTTAGCAATCCTAATGGTATTTGCAAGCCCTGGCCAATCTCCGTCAACTACGTCGAACCGGTGCTGTAACTAATCTCAATATCTTAGTCCGTATTTGACGTTTCTTTGCCTGTTATCATGGTTGTTGGGGCAAACATAGCAGGATTCATTATTCGCGTCCGGAGTTATAGAGTCCTACCGTGCTCCTTGACCAAGCTGCACAGCTTCTACCCCTTTAAGACTCAGTTATCAGATGGTCTGCCATTACAATCCTATGGCTTTTGACGCTTGGGGATTTTCGTACCTGTTACAGTTGCACTGTGGTGGACGGATCGGATCATCGGATTTGCATTTTATCTGGATATAAAGGCCAATGCGCTTGACGTGGGTGTATTCCCTCAACATGTTTGGCCATCGGAAGAATCCCGTGAACATAATTCCCAGGAGGTTGTGTGGCATGAGCCAACCAACTCCTCCATGCTGCTTCGCAACATGCGT
>NC_036856.1:38393974-38395250 GCF_002910315.2 Salvelinus sp. IW2-2015 | reverse complement strand
CAGACCACCACCCCTTGTCTTACCGGAAGCTGCTGTTCTATCTTCCCGATGCACGGAAAACTCAGCCAGCTGTATGTTATCGATGTTGTCGTTCAGCCATGACTCAGTGAAACATAAGAGATTACAGTTTTTAATGTCCCGTTGGTAGGATAGTCTTGATCGGAGTTCATCCATTTGATTATCCAATGATTGCARGTTGGCTATTAGGACTGATGGTAGAGACGGATTAKGCATTTGCCGTCAGATCCTTACAAGACACCCAGACCTACGTCCCCGATATCTCCGTCTCTAGGTAATTTGAATGATGGGGATTTGGGCCTTGTCGGGTGTCTGAAGTAAATCCTTRGCGTCCGACTCATTAAAGAAAAAATCTTTGTCCAGTTGAGTAATAGCTGTCCTGATATCTAGAAGCTCTTTTCGGTCATAAGAGACAGTGGCAGAAACATTATGTACAAAATAAGTTATAAATAACGTGAAAAAACACACACAAGAGCCCAATTGGTTAGGAGCCCGTAAAACAGCAGCCATCTCTTCCGGCGCCATCTCAAATTGATCACATAGATGATTGTTGACTTGCATTGATTGTTGTGGCATATCGCAATTTATCATAGTTTGGAAAGCAAATGGKTATTGCTGTAAAGTGAAGACAATGAAAAAAACAAATGAGTCTTATAGTTTTCAAAGTTCTCMACTTAATTGATTGAACAGTGCAGCCTATCTTAATGGCACCAGCGGAGGGCATCAGCCATATCCCCAGGTAGTGAGCATATTCACTCTTTATTATTGTTGGGTCWGTGCCACATGAAAGGTAGTTTTTTTGGACAATAATTTCCTCCTCCAGGTTAGATGGATGTCATATTGTAGGCTATTTGTGTCTCCCCTTCTTGTAGGCCTAAACTCAGCAAAAAAAGAAATGTCCCTTTTTCAGGACCCTGTCTTTCAAACATAATTCGTAAATATCCAAATAACTTCACAGATCTTCATTGTAAAGGGTTTAAACACTGTTTCCCATMCTTGTTCAATGAACCATAAACAATTAATGAACATGCACCTTAACGGTCGTTAAGCCACTAACAGCTTACGGACGGTAGGCAATTAAGGTCACAGTTATGAAAACTTAGGACACTAAAGAGGCCTTTCTACTGACTCTGAAAAACACCAAAAGAAAGATGCCAGGGTCCCTACCTCCAGCATGACAATGCACCAGCCATACTGCTCGTTCTGTGTATGAGTCCTGCAAGATAGGGATGTCAGTGTTCTGCCAGCGAAGAGCCGG
>NC_036856.1:38383583-38388462 GCF_002910315.2 Salvelinus sp. IW2-2015 | reverse complement strand
CCCGGATCTCAATCCCATTGAGCACGTCTGGGACCTGTTGGATCGGAGGGTGAGGGCTAGGGCCATTCCCCCCAGAAATGTCCGGGAACTTGCAGGTGCCTTGGTGGAAGAGTGGGATAACATCTCYCAGCAAGAACTGGRAAATCTGGTGCAGTCCATGAGAAGGAGATGCACTGCAGCACTTAATGCAGCTGGTGGCCACACCAGATACTGACTGTTACTTTTGATTTTGACCCCTCCCCCCTTTGTTTAGGGACACATTATTCCATTTCGGTTAGTCACATGTCTGTGGAACTTGTTCAGATTATGTCTCAGTTCTTGAATCTTATGTTCATACAAATATTAACACATGTTAAGTTTGCTGAAAATAAACGRAGTTGACAGTTTTMTTTMTTGCTGAGTTTATTATATAGATCAGACAACAGCGTTTTTGTCGATCTGTATGTCAGTGTCAGCAGAGTGTTTTATTAAAAATGTCTCCAGTCATATGAAGTAGAATTGCATGAAAATGTGTTTATAGAAGGCCAAGAGACTTAACTAATATAGCCTAGGCCGACTACGCCACTACATGCTCAGCCATGCATTGAACAGTGAGTTATATTCATATCCTACATTATGACTCTCCAATCACATTAGGAATAGTAGGCTATCTTCTAATAGTCAGCAAATGCGATGATGCATGGAATGCTATGTTATAAAGGTACATTTTTATGGTGAAAATGTAAACTCTTGCGCCGCCTATCGCTACAGAAACACCACTAGCCAAACCAACAATCTGCCTGGTGTGCACCTGAATTAAAGGGTAACTACTCAAAATAWATATTTTTTTAAATGTATCTAAATTTCMAAATGTTTTTTTTTCTTTTTCTGAAAAATGGTCCCCTGGTGTGGTTTAAGCATTATTGTCTATTAAAATGTGTGCTTTTGAGAGCGYAAACCTGCAAAAATCAGCCCCTCTCCCTGTTGTTTTTGTTTTGGTATGAAGTATAKWTTTTTTTTAAGTCTCCCCTCGAGAGGATTTAGCAGAAAAGAACACATGGCACTTTGATATCTGCTATAAATGTATTTTGCACTTTATTTTAAAAGTGTTTTTTCTTTACTGTTACAGAAAATCTATCCAAATCATTGTTTTTTGTTTTTGTTGAAAATTGGTGCCACCAGCTGAAAAAGATGGTTGCCAGTGCCACCAGTGGAAAAAGTTAGTGTAGAACCCTGTGAGGTAATTGGCTTAGTCTATTCCAGTCAGGATGAGGTAATCGGGTTAGTTAGACCATATCAGAAAGCCCTCTGATTAGAGAGGGGAAATTGAATTGACTCCCCCTTTTCAGTCCCTTCCGCTCCCCTCCCATGGTCTGCAGTTCTCCTCCAGCTCTGTTACAGTAGATGCCATTCAGTTCTACTGCCACCTGCCTGCTACGACAAATCACTGGATAACCTATTTGATAACTCCATTCGCTACTTCTTTCCCTCATTCTGTCTATTTTTAAATGTTTTATTTTACATTTTTCATTTCATCTTTATTTTACTAGGCAAATCAGTTAAGAACAAATTCTTATTTACAATGACGGCCAAACCCAGACAACGCTGGGCCAYTTGTGCGCCGCCAGTCTATCTCTGCTGTTGTTACTGTTGCCGCTGTTCTTTCACTGGCCTGTTTAGTTTCTCTAGAGACCCAGTGTTCTGTGCTGCTGCTTGTCAAAGTTGTCATGTTTCAAAGTGCTTTGTCTGCGTTGAAGAATGGAAATAACCATATTGTATGTCCTGATAGAGTAGGTACAAGGTACTGTATGACACACTTGGCGTTAGCTATGCATTTCTTAGTCTTTCATCCAGATAGTATTTCAGGAATGTTCTCTTTCCTCTCCATCCATGTTTTTCTTCCTCCTGCTGAGGTGTGAATACTTCTTTGATGACGTGTGATTGTTCTGTTTATTACATATGGGTTGTGTTTTATCTCTAACTCAGGAATGAAATGTACTTTCCTTGTAGAGAGCAGCAGCACAATTAAAAGGATAGCAGCAGTGGTCCTCATTCCTCAACAGAAGTGATGTCCTCAACAACAGAAGTGATGTCCTCGTTGCTCAACAACAGAAGTGACGTACTCGTTGCTCAACAACAGAAGTGATGTCCTCGTTGCTCAACAACAGAAGTGACGTCCTCGTTGCTCAACAACAGAAGTGACGTCCTCGTTGCTCAACAACAGAAGTGATGTCCTCGTTGCTCAACAACGGAAGTGACGTCCTCGTTGCTCAACAACGGAAGTGTCGTGTCAGAAGTGACGTCCTCGTTGCTCAACAACGGAAGTGACGTCCTCGTTGCTCAACANATATTTTTTTAAATGTATCTAAATTTCGAAATGTTTTTTTTTCTTTTTCTGAAAAATGGTCCCCTGGTGTGGTTTAAGCATTATTGTCTATTAAAATGTGTGCTTTTGAGAGCGAAAACCTGCAAAAATCAGCCCCTCTCCCTGTTGTTTTTGTTTTGGTATGAAGTATAKWTTTTTTTTAAGTCTCCCCTCGAGAGGATTTAGCAGAAAAGAACACATGGCACTTTGATATCTGCTATAAATGTATTTTGCACTTTATTTTAAAAGTGTTTTTTCTTTACTGTTACAGAAAATCTATCCAAATCATTGTTTTTTGTTTTTGTTGAAAATTGGTGCCACCAGCTGAAAAAGATGGTTGCCAGTGCCACCAGTGGAAAAAGTTAGTGTAGAACCCTGTGAGGTAATTGGCTTAGTCTATTCCAGTCAGGATGAGGTAATCGGGTTAGTTAGACCATATCAGAAAGCCCTCTGATTAGAGAGGGGAAATTGAATTGACTCCCCCTTTTCAGTCCCTTCCGCTCCCCTCCCATGGTCTGCAGTTCTCCTCCAGCTCTGTTACAGTAGATGCCATTCAGTTCTACTGCCACCTGCCTGCTACGACAAATCACTGGATAACCTATTTGATAACTCCATTCGCTACTTCTTTCCCTCATTCTGTCTATTTTTAAATGTTTTATTTTACATTTTTCATTTCATCTTTATTTTACTAGGCAAATCAGTTAAGAACAAATTCTTATTTACAATGACGGCCAAACCCAGACAACGCTGGGCCAYTTGTGCGCCGCCAGTCTATCTCTGCTGTTGTTACTGTTGCCGCTGTTCTTTCACTGGCCTGTTTAGTTTCTCTAGAGACCCAGTGTTCTGTGCTGCTGCTTGTCAAAGTTGTCATGTTTCAAAGTGCTTTGTCTGCGTTGAAGAATGGAAATAACCATATTGTATGTCCTGATAGAGTAGGTACAAGGTACTGTATGACACACTTGGCGTTAGCTATGCATTTCTTAGTCTTTCATCCAGATAGTATTTCAGGAATGTTCTCTTTCCTCTCCATCCATGTTTTTCTTCCTCCTGCTGAGGTGTGAATACTTCTTTGATGACGTGTGATTGTTCTGTTTATTACATATGGGTTGTGTTTTATCTCTAACTCAGGAATGAAATGTACTTTCCTTGTAGAGAGCAGCAGCACAATTAAAAGGATAGCAGCAGTGGTCCTCATTCCTCAACAGAAGTGATGTCCTCAACAACAGAAGTGATGTCCTCGTTGCTCAACAACAGAAGTGACGTACTCGTTGCTCAACAACAGAAGTGATGTCCTCGTTGCTCAACAACAGAAGTGACGTCCTCGTTGCTCAACAACAGAAGTGACGTCCTCGTTGCTCAACAACAGAAGTGATGTCCTCGTTGCTCAACAACGGAAGTGACGTCCTCGTTGCTCAACAACGGAAGTGTCGTGTCAGAAGTGACGTCCTCGTTGCTCAACAACGGAAGTGACGTCCTCGTTGCTCAACAACAGAAGTTACCAGGGATCATCAATTAGATTGAGCCGTGGGCTGATTTTCTTTTCTTAAGTGGATGGTCAGGGGGCCTGGAAAGATAATTACAAATAATTTGCCAAACAGATATAACATTTGACTAAAACATAAKAAWWWTTAAAACCTTGCTTACATTTGTATACGATCACATATGAGCTGATGTTTTTAGTCTTATGTCCAACAAAACATGGGGGGGGAAATAAAAAAACCCAGTTGGGGAACCCAGTTTGGTTATCTAGGCTCAGCTCTAGTTAAAACACCTAGGAATTCTCAGYTTCATCCATTGGCTAGTGACCTGATTTTCATTTTACCCATTGGTCTGTTGAGTACTGATTTCTGTGCGCTTCCTGTCTTAATGAGGATTGGTTAAGCTTCTCTTGGCAGGTCATGAGGAAGTGGGTGGCATTGTTGGATTACGTGCTTCACTGCTTTCTCCAAACTCCTCCTTAGTACATTACAGTAGGTGGGTCCTCCGTCTAAACTCTTCCTCCTGTAAGGTACTCTCTCTAAACCTTTCCCACCTGCTGTGTCTGGGCTGCTGGGGCATTGGCCTGGCGTCCTGTCCCACTTCCTACTTTGGCCCAAGACTGAGAGTCTAATAAGTAAGAAGAGAAACTGGCGAACGCTGCTTCACGTTGGTATCAGGGGTAAGGGAGAGAGAAAGCGACAGAGCAAAAACAGAGCTTTTTCTTGGCGTGTGAAGTGACATTGGTTTATGTGTTATATGATACCTGGTCTGATCTAACATGATGATGAATGATGACGAGAGGGTGTGTGAGCCAACGGAGAGGACCAGGCTGTCTGTGTGGACCCACGGAGACCTGACGGTGAGGAGAGGAAGCCTGTGTGTAGCTTTCTCTGCTTTAACAAGGCTGTGTGTAGCTTTCTCTGCTTTACCAATGCTGTGTTTAGCTTTCTCTGCTTTACCAAGGCTGTGTTTAGCTTTCTCTGCTTTACCAAGGCTGTGTTTAGCTTTCTCTGCTTTAACAAGGCTATGTTTAGCTTTCTCTGCTTTAACAAGGCT
>NC_036856.1:38375824-38376736 GCF_002910315.2 Salvelinus sp. IW2-2015 | reverse complement strand
CCATGCTATTGCTCTTTGTGTTTTAACAGTGGATAATTGGGTCTAAAATGTAGGCTTAGTGTTACCAGAGGGGCACGTGGATGTGGTTTAAATATACAGTGCATTCGGAAAGTATTCAGGCCCCTTGACTTTTCCACATTATGTTACGTTACAGACATATTCTGTTTACATAAGGATTCAGACCCTTTACTCAGTACTTTGTTGAAGCACCTTTGACAGCYATTACAGCCTCGAGTCTTCTTGGGTATGACGCTACAAGCTTGGAACACCTGTATTTAGGGAGTTTCTCCCATTATTCTCTGCAGATCCTCTCAAGCTCTGTCAGCTATTTTCATGTATGTCAAGAGATGTTCGATCAGYTTCAAGTCTGGGCTCTGGCTGAGCCACTCAAAGACATTCAGAGACTTGTCCCAAAGCCACGCCTGCGCTGTGTGCTTAGGGTCGTTGTCCTGTTGGAAGGTGAATCTTCACCCCAGGCTGAGGTCCTGAGCGCTGTGAAGCAGGTTCTCATCAAGAATCCTGACTAATTTCCCTGATGCTGCCACGACCATGCTTCACCGTAGGGATGGTGCCAGGTTTCCTCCAGACGTGAAGCTTGGCATTCAGGGCAAAGAGTTCAGGCCAAGTTTCCCATGATCTGAGAGTCCTTTAAATGCCTTTTTGGCAAACTCCAAGCAGGCTGTCATGTGCCTTTTACTGAGGAGTGGCTGCCATCTGGCCACTCTACCATAAAGYCCTGATTGGTGGAGTGCTGCAGAGATGGTTGTCCTTCTGGAATGTTCTCCCATCTCCACAAAGGAACTCTGGAGCTCTGTCAGAGTGACCGTCGGGTTCTTGGTCACCTCCCAGACCAAGGCCCTTCTCCCCTGATTGCTCAGCTCTAGGAAAAATCTTGGTGGTTCCAAACTTCTT
>NC_036856.1:38372241-38375328 GCF_002910315.2 Salvelinus sp. IW2-2015 | reverse complement strand
CATTCGGCGAAAGAATATTAGGACCCCTTTCCTTTTTTCCAACATTTTTGTTACGTCACAAGCCTTATTGATTTGATTTTTTTTGAATGCATGGTTCTTCATATTCATTCGCCTACTGTCCCAACTCATATCTATTGGACACGTAGGTCCTCTAGTTGTTGAAGTGTTTTCCAATACAGGAAGTCTTCCAACCATGGTGTTTCTTGTTGTGCTGTACTTTTCATAAGTCTTTCCTAACCTGGCTAGAGTTGGACAGTGGAGTGCTACAGCATGTCTGTGCTAGTAGTCAATGATAAAAGGGCCAGGCCCGGTGAGGAAGAGCCCAATGAGAATCCAATCTTAAACCCTAGTCTCTAGTGTCACTTTCACCTCCCTCCCCTGACTGGCTCTGACTGCGGCTCTGAGACGTTGGGAAGTTCAATTACAGCAGCAGACCAGGGGAGGAACCAGGGGGGAGGCCTTTGCCCCGACACACTACAGCCAGCTTGGCTAGGCGGCCTGGGGGATGTTCCCTAAGATAAGCAGTTAGCTACGCTCTGCCAGCTCTGGAATGGAGCGCAGCATGGGACTGACTGACTCAGGGGATTGGGAATAGGAACAAGACCTTTCTCTCTCACTCTGTTGTTGGGACTTGTGAAGCCGTAGTCAGCGTTTTCTTATCAGTCTCCAGATGATGGGGTTTATGTGATGGTTTCTCTGCCAGGCCTCTGTACTTCTGCTCTCTGCGCCTCGCTCTCTCTCTCTCGCTCTCTCTCTCTCGCTCTCTCGCTCTCGCTCTCTCGCTCTCGCTCTCTCGCTCATGGGAAATATGTTTACATTGCCAAAGCAAGTGAACTAGATAATATACACCAGTGAAATAAACAATAAAAATGAACAGTAAACATTACACTCACAGAAGTTCCCAAAAGAATAAATACATTACAAATGTCATATGTATATATACAGTGTGGTAACGATGTACAAATGGTTAAAGTACAAAATGAAACATAAATAAGCATACATATGGGTTGTATTTACAATGGTGTTTGTTCTTCACTGGTTGACCTTTTCTTGTGGCAACAGGTCACACATCTTGCTGCTGTGATGGCACACTGTGGTATTTCACCCAATAGATATGGGAATTTATCAAAATCAGGTTTGTTTCTGAATTCTTTGTGGATCTGTGTAATCTGAGGGAAATATGTGTCTAATATGGTCATACATTGGGCAATAGGTTAGGAAGTGCAGCTCAGTTTCCACCTCGTTTTGTTGGCAGTGTGCACATAGCCTGTCTTCTCTTGAGAGCCAGGTCTGCCTACGGCAACCTTTCTCAATAGCAAGGCTATGCTCACGGAGTCTGTACATAGTCAAAGCTTTCCTTAATATTGGGTCAGTCACCGTGGTCAGGTATTCTGCCACTGTGTACTCTCTGTTTAGGGACAAATAGCATTCTAGTTGGCTCAGTTTTTTTGTTAATTCTTTCCAATGTGTCAAGTAATTATCTTTTTGTTTTCTCATGATTTGGTTGGGTCTAATTGTGTTGCTGTCCTGGGGCTCTGTGGGGTCTGTTTGTGAACAGAGCCCCAGGACCAGCTTGCTTATAGGTTTGGTTTCTGAATTTTTTGTGGAATCCTGAGTAATCTGAGGGACAATTTATTGCTAAGTATGGTGCATAATCAAATTGGCAATAGATTGTAGGGAAGTGCATCCGCTCAAGGTTGTGTCCACTCTGTTCGCTTTTGGTAAGGCATGGTATGTTCACAGTAGTCCTGTCTTCTCTGCTTGAGAGCCAGGCTCTGCTACGAGGCAACCTTTTCGTGCAATTAGCAAGGGATATTAGCAATCACGAAGACCGAGTCCCTGTACATTAGGTCAAGAGCTACGCGACATATGGAGTCAGAGTTCATCGCGTGTCAGGTGATTCTGGCCGACGTGTGTACTTCCTGTTTAGGGACAATAGCATTCTAGTGGCTCATTTTTTGTGAATTCTTTCCAATGTGTCAAGTTAATTATCTTTGTTTTCTCATGATTTGGTTGGGTCTTAATTGTGTTGCTCGGTCCTGGGGCTCTGTGGGGTCTGTTTGTGAAACAGAGCCCCAGGACCACGCTTGCTGGGATTCTTCTCCCGGTTCATCTCTCTGTAGGTGATGGCTTTGTTATGGAAGGTTTGGAATACGCTTTCTTTTAGGTGGTGTAGAATTTTACGCGCTCTTTTTCTGATTTTGATAATTAGCGGGTTTCGGCCTATTTCGGCTCTCATGGATTATTTGGTGTTCTACGTTGTACACTGAGGATATTTTTGCAGAATTCTGCATGCAGAGTCCCAATTTGGTGTTTGTCTGATTTTTGTGAATTCTGGTTGGTGAGCGGACCAGACCTCCAAAATGGGTTCTATACTGATCAGATTAGTAATTGGTATGTAGAATTTTGTTCCTTCTTGCGTTGCTCTCCAGATCGTTCACAGCTTTGCTTGGATAGTACCTGTGGGCGTTGATGTGAGGTATGGGAGTATATTTGATTGTTAAATATACATTAATCACTTGTCTTTCATAGTAGTATACGCAGATCCTGGACGCTAAGGTCGACAAGAATCTCGTGCAGAAGATCGCTATGGACTGTGTGCCTCCTTGGAGTTGGGGCCAGCAGAAGACACAGATACCTCTCAGCCAAAACAGTCGACTTCAGATTCAGTAGGGTGCAGGCTAGAGGTGGCTGGGGGGTGATGAGGTGTTTGGATAAAACAGGACAGGACTTTCCAGTGCCCTGCCAATTAGTTGATGAGGTGTGTAATGGTGTAAGAGGGTGGGCTCAAAGCTGCATCCCTATTATACCCAGATGGCCCCAAAGGCAAGAAATGCTGTGGTGTTTTTTGACGTCTTGTTTCCAACTGCTATAACTTCTGTATGGTACTTCGTGTCATGTCTCGTGTGTTTCCCCCCAACATACTACATCATAATTGTATAGCAGGCCCTCAGCCAGATTGAGTCGATAGGCTTTTTAAATCAGACAAAAGCAGTTTATGTTTGAGCTTTATTTAACTAAAGGGCTTAAGGTTTCAGTTCAAGAACAAAATCTTTTCACATCGACGCCCTACCTATGGGAAACGGT
>NC_036856.1:38364554-38372216 GCF_002910315.2 Salvelinus sp. IW2-2015 | reverse complement strand
GCGGGATTCTTCTCCAGGTTCATCTCTCTGTAGGTGATGGCTTTGTTATGGAAGGTTTGGAAATCGCTTTCTATTTAGGTGGTGTAGAATTTTACGCTCTTTTTCTGATTTTGATAATTAGCGGGTTTCGGCCTAATTCTGCTCTGCATGGATTATTTGGTGTTCTACGTTGTACACTGAGGATATTTTTGCAGAATTCTGCATGCAGAGTCTCATTTGGTGTTTGTCTGATTTTTGTGAATTCGTGGTTGGTGAGCGGACCCAGACCTCCAAATGGGTTCTATAACTGATCAAAGTAATTGGTATGTAGAATTTTTGTTCCTTCTTGCGTTGTCCTCTCAGATCGTTCACAGCTTTGTGGAGTTAAGGGAACAGTGGGTTAATTAACTGCCTTGTTCAGGGGTAGACCGACAGATTTTTACCTTGTCAGTTCGGGGATTCGATCTTGCAACCTTTCGGTTATTAGTCCAACGCTCTAACCACTAGGCTACCTGCCACCCCACAAAGCATGAGAGGACTTTGCTTTTGTTTTTGTTTGTTTTCAATTAGGGTGTGCAGGGTGAATACATGGTCTGTCGTACGGTCATTTGCTGAAAAGCCTAATTGACATTTTCTCAGTACATTGTTTTCACTGAAGAAATGTCAGATTCTTCTGTTAATGGTAATTCAGAGGATTTTCCCAAGGTTGCTGTAGACGCATATCCCATGGTAGTTATTGGGGTCAAATTTGTCTTTACTTTTGTGGATTGGGGTGATCAGTCCTTGGTTCCAAGTATTGGGGAATATGCCAGAGCTAAGGATGATGTAAAAGAGTTTAAGTATAGCCAATTTGAATTTGTAGTCTGTATGTTTTAGCATTTCATTTAGAATACCAGGGGCGGCAGGAGGCCTAGTGGTTAGAGCGTTGYGCCAATAACCGAAAGGTTGCTGGATCGAATCSCATAGCTGACAAGGTCAAATTCTGTCGTTTTGCCCCTGAACAAGGCAGTTGTTCCCCGGTAGGCRGTCATTGTAAATAAWWTTTTTTTCTTAAATGACTTTCCTAGTTAAATAAAATACAACAATTAAAATACCATCAACACCACAAGCCTTTTAGGGTTGGAAGGTTTGTATTTTGTCCTGTAGTTCATTCAATGAATTTGGAGAATCCAGTGGGTTCTGGTAGTCTTTAATAGTTGATTCTATGATTTGTATTTGATCATGTATATGTCTGCTGTTTCTCTCTCTCTCTTTGGCTCTCTGTCTCTTTCTGTCTCTTTCTGTCTCTCTCTGTCTCGGTCTCTCTCTCTCTCTCTGCTAGAATTGTGGCTTCCAGTCTCAGATTTTTGGTGGTCATAGCTTCTCTCCTGCCTGAAGCACAAAGCATCTGTGTGTTCCTGCTCTAAAGTTTTTCTGTGTGATATAGGCCTAACTTAATTTCTGCTAATGACCTGTTGGTCTGGCTGCCTCTGCTAATGACCTGTTGGTCTGGCTGCCTCTGCTAATGACCTGTTGGTCTGGCTGCCTCTGCTAACGCGGCAGACGTTGACACTAAGTTGCTTGCGCCTGCCTCGCTAATGACCTCGTTTTGAACCTGGCCTTGCTAATCGACCCTTGTTTGGTCTGGACATGCACTACTGCTAATGAACTGATTGGTCGTGCGGCCACTTCTGACTAATAGATTGACTGTGGTCTGGCTGCCTGCTTGCTAATGATCCTGTTAGCGTTTCGCATGCCTACATGCGTAAATGCACTGTTGGTCTGGCTGCCTGTCTGCAAGTACAACTTGTTGAGTCTGAGTGTCCTCACATCCAGTCTAAATAGAATACATACCTGGTTGGACTCGGATTGGAACTGGCCTCTCTAAATGACTCTGTTAGGATCCTGGTCGTGCCTCTGCTAAGTAGATCTGCCTGGGGTCTGGCTGCCTCTGCTAATGCACGCTGTTATGGTCCATGGCTGACCTCAATAGCTGAACTAGAAGCGCTCGTTGGTTACTGAGCATAGCTGGTCTGCAATGGACCAGATTCTGGCTATTGGTTGGGTTCTGGCTGCCCTCTGGCTGAGATGATTTACATGGGGTTTTGGGTCTGGCCTGGCGCTCATAGCTAATACCGTATTCAATGGTGCTGGTCATGCCTCTCATGACCTCGGCTTGGCTCTGCTTGTCGCGTAAGCTTCTGGACTTATAGACGACCTGTTGCATCTGGATATGCCTCTGCTAAAGTTGGGATCATGGTAACTGTGTTGCGGCTGACCTCTCTGCTAACTCCGACCATGTTGGTCATGGCCTGCCTCTGCTAATGACCTGGTGGTGTCTGAGGGTCGCCCTTGCCTAACTGCACATTATTCTTGTCTGGCTGCTCTGAGAGAACGTCGGGTATAGTGGCCGTTGCTTACTGGTGGCTACGTTTCATGTCTCGTTGTCATGCTGCTAACTGGAAATGGATCGCGTTGGAGTGATCGTGTCATATATATCGCTTACAGCCAAGTACGTTCTCTTCATTGGTTCTCTTCAGTTCCTGTCGAACCTCCAGCACCCTCCCGTCTCCGTAATCTTGCTCTCTTCTGTACGTTTCGACCCATTGTCCAGCTGACCTCTTTTGCATGATACGTCTGTGTCTAGTTTCTGTTTGATTGCGAGTGGAACAGACTTGGCCTACAGTTTCTGTAGGAACGCTCCTGCACAGAGTTGCAGGCAGAACGATGTTTTTGCCTCGGCTTAGAGAGCAATTCAGTTCAGCTGGCGCTCAAACTTGCTAAGTGTTGACCCCTAGCATAAAATAGACGCTTGGAAGCCGTGGGACTAGTAGCTTTCACTCGAGTGACATGGCGTGCACTGGCCAGTTGTTCAAGAAGAAGAATAAGTTCACGTTATGCGGAGAAAAGACGAGGCACCACAAATGATGTGAGTGGATTGTAAAATTTATTCGTGTCCTCGGGTTAGGGCGCAGTGGGTCTCAGGGTCCAGCCTGCAAGATTCTGCTTATGGTTGCTCTAAAACGCGGCTCGCCTATCGCTGTGTGATTGGTCCTCTCTGGGTCTTCCTTGGAAATGGTTTATATCGAACTACCTACTAGCTTCCGGGCCTGGGTTGTCGCGCCCCAGGCCGGCTACCTGTCCAGCCAAGCGCAAGGAAGAGTTGAACAGACGTGACCAGGGATCGCGTTGGGTGCGAGCAATGCATCAAAGTGGACAAAGAAGCATGGAAGAGGCCTGTGTTCGGGTCCGGTGTGTGTGGTGTTGTGTGGTGGATGGTCGGTAGTTTGGGCTAGTAGTTAAGAAGTGATGCTTGCTTTCAGTTGTTGGGCAGAACCGGCAAAAAATATAAAGTCTCTGACAAAAAAAAAAAAATGTATTTTTTTTATTCTGAGATCTATGATTTGATTAAAAATGATATTGCAGCGTGTGTAGTCGAACTAGGTTCGGTGAGTATGTATGCTTCAGCGTCCTAGGGAATACTGATAGGACGGGTCAGCTTGGCTCTCTGATGGCCGGTGTTGAAGAGCAAATAGCCACGCGGATTTCGGTCCGTTATGCTCTTACCAAAAGTTATTTTATAAAATTTAGCAATATTTTTATACAATTGGATGCCCACTCTTTAAACTGGGAAAGTAGAGAAGGTTCACGGCAGCTGGCTATATAGGAGCGTAAATGGTCTGCTAATGACTAATTACATAAAAATGATCTTATAGGCAAAGTCGGGCGAGGTGCTTCATGAAACTGGGGACATAGGAGACAACATAGGATGAGGACAGTAAGTACTAACTTCGATAGCAGGGCTGTGGTTCTAGGTCGCAAACCAGTTGATAAAATCGACGTTTGGTGTAATGCGGTGTGACGGCTACAGCTTGCGCTGGCATCTTCTTGCGTTATAGTGAAAAATCAGTGACCTGGCACCGGCCGATTTTATGTTTCTTTAGTTTGAATCACTACACCAAACCATAATACCGCTTGCAAGTTTGAGGGGCATCATCTTGGAGCCTAGCATGGCTTCGTGATGAGCAACTCTTGCTCAATGGTTGTTGGGTTCGATCAGCCTACTTCAGTAAGAAATTAGACCCGACTACGTAGTGGTGTTCGTAGGGTGTGAAGAGTGTCTGCTAAATTATAAAAAATGTGAAATTGTAAGGGTTAACCTCGGATCAGGGATGGCCATAGAAAGCGCTGGAATTGTTAGGATTAACGTTAATCATATGGAAACTCGGAATCTGAAGGTTAAATTGTCGAAACCTCTCAAGGAAACAAGATGTGACTCGATGTGTGGCCACCTCGGCCAACATACAGAGACTATGGGTGCTCTCGTCCTGTGGCAGAAACATTGGAAGAATAAAAGCGGCGAAACCATCAGGCAGCCATACGGCGCTGAAGTGGGTGAGACAGCTTGGCTGGCACTATTTTAACGGGCTATAATCATTCTCCTAACTCCATCTGGTTGCCAACGATGGCGTTTCGATGTCCATATGTTTGTATCAGGCCAGTGGAAGGTAAAACTCAAATGATAAATCGCCCGCCGTAGTATGCATTCTGTCACAATGAAGTGCTTGTCGAGAGACTAGGTTAGGATTCAATCCTCCACCTCATCTGAACTATAGACCAAACACTTGAGGCATAAATCCGCTTTCAAAACAGATATCGACACACATCAGCCGTTGGCAGATCCAGCGAGCACACTGCCCCTTCATCAGCTGGCCAAGTGAGAGGAATCTATCAAGCCGATTTTGGACAGGTCGCCTCAACCATGATGCCATCCAAGCTCATCTAAGCTAGGTACGGCTGACACCCTCCCGGACCGGGTTCAGGCGACGGAGTGAGTACGTTGACACACGAGACGAACGCATCGCTCCAGGGGCCCCGTGGAGGGCGTCTCAGCCCGCTACTGAATTACGTGTTCCGTTGACGAGGGTCTGCATTGCACCTAGACTGGCGTGGCACCGACGTTCTACAACCAAGACATCAATGTCTGACAACAACAGTGGTAGAGCCCCATGAACAATGCGAACAGCCTACAGGGAGGAGTTGAGATTCCTGAGTGTATGGGAAAATAACTCTCCCTAAAACAGAAGGGCTGATGTGGACTACAGAAGACCGCCGAGGGACACGACCATCCACATCGGATGGGCGCCGCAGCTGGCAAAGGGTGAAAGCATAAAGTTCCAGGATGTACAGCACCTCTCAAACCTCGCAGAGGATGAATGAATGTGTCTGGCCTTACGACTTTCTACATGATGCCAACCATTGGGCGCGTCGGGGTTATGCACGACGTTTCGGCGAACTGCACCGTCCGCAGCCGCAGGCTCCTCCAGAGGGTGGTGCGTCAGCCCAACGCATCATCGGGGAACGCGCTGCCTCCAAGACATCTCAGCACCCGGTGTCACAGGAAGGCCAGATCATTTTTTATGTCGGCAATCAGGATCTGTTTAATAGTCACACTAGATGGACTCTACCAGTTACCTGCCTGAACTAGCACGTGGTTAGCCGCTAGCCACCCGTACCACCTGGCACCCAATAGAGGACTGCTGTCAATTGTACATACATGAGTAATGGTCATTAATGGGTTTACTCTGCTGTTTCACTGCCACTTTATATGTATACTATGCATTCTAGTCAATGGGTATCCTAATAACTAGCAGGCTGTAGCCACACTTTTTTTATGTCCGAGCGTGACAGGCCTCAGACAGCAGGTGCAACGTGGAGGTCAACGAGGGCACGAGGCGAGTCGGGCGCGTCCGACACTGTACGAGTCGGCAACGGCGACCATAGCTCCGCGCGTTTACACCCTCAGATACTGTCTATACACATCATTATTTACATGTATTATATATATAGTGTATATTTGGGACCTGACGCTTGCTACATTCTGGATATTCTAATTTCTCCTTATTTACTCTTTGTTGTGTGTATTGTTTTGTATTGTAACTTTACGCTGTGGAGCTGAACACAAGCATTTTGCTACACCTTCGATAACATAGTGCAAATCTGTGTACGTAATAAACTTTGATCTTAAATTTGATCCTCATAATGTTGGTCCCTCATAAGTGTGTGTGTGTGGTGTGTGTGTGTGTGTGGTGTGTTGGTGTGTGTGTTGTGTGTGGTGGTGTGTGTGTGTGTGTGTGTGGTGTGTGTGTGTGTGGGTGTGTGTTGTTGTGTGGTGTTGTGGTGTGTGTGTGTGTGGTGTGTACGTATGTGCATGTCTCTGGGGAGTGTAGTGGTACTGGTTACCCAGACGCAGACACTGTGGCACAAACACATTCTCTTCTATTATTCACTACAGGAGCACAACAACGTCTGCAACCGCTTTACCACTTTAGTTACTTATCGCCTCAGATTGAACCTTTTATTGGGTTCAAAATTAAAGTTTAACGGTCAGCGGAGCAGACTGGTTTGGTTCCTTTGTCAAAACTTAAGTAAACTATAGCTGTTGAGTATGAGCTTAGAAACTGATAAGCTGATCACTTTTACCAGGTGAAATTAGTTGATAACTGTTTGTTGAAGGTATTCTGAAGGACCGAAGTTGAGGTAATTGTCTTTCCGATGATTACTGTGTCGTCTCTCTTAAAGGTGTGTGTGGGTGTGGTGTGTCTGTGCGTCGGTGCGGTTTTGTTTTGAATGGTAGTTGGGCCTACTCTCCGGAATTCAATTCAGCTTGAGCCCAGGTGAAAACAAAGACTCTGTCATCACGCTAACTTTTGCAACAGTGTGGAAATGACGGGACTACAACACACACACTCGCGCAGCGCCGGAATCCATAGCCCAGATGGGTCCATCAGCCAGACAGCCATGAGATCTTCATCGACAATACCCTTCCCCTCCAAACCACGTGCAAAAGTGGTTGGAGGGGGGAGGGGGGGGGGGGGGGGGGGGCTGAAGGAGGAGGTCTGAGGAGAGGCGGTTTATCTAGGCACACTGTAAATACATCAACCCGTCTCTGCCTGAAGGCGGACACTGACATATTACAGTACACCCACCTTGTAGGATCCGTGGTTAAGAGGTAAGTACCTGCTGTAGGGTGTGAGGTCACAACTAAGTGTCCCTGTAGCATTATAACAACATAACGGGGCGTATTTTGCCTGTATCCTATATGCTGTAAATCTCCGTCAGAAAACAGGTAGAACGTCACCTGTAAACGACTGTAAACCTGAGTGGTTGCAACAAACATCCTTTTAAATAGGTTAGAGTATTTACTTTTAGTTGTCGGTGTCTTTCGCTTTTAAAACCTTGTTCACTGGAGAACCGTGTCAATTAGTTGACATGTTGACATGGATATTGTGGGAATTAGTTTTGAAAAATTTTAGCTTTACAGTAACAGTATGTTTAACCTGACTGTATTGTCCTAGTGTTTGCTGTAGTTCTTGTCTGAGTGAGTAGTGTGAAGTGAATGCCGTGGGTAACTAGAGGTAGGGAGGTAGACTTATCTACTTTAATTGTCGGAAATCAAGCCAGCCTGGTGTGGCCAGGATAACCCTGCCCTCAGAGAATGAGGCTGGCGTGGAGGATCGACAGACTGGGAAGAGGCTGGCACATAGAGGGATGGAGAGTCTGGGAGAGAGAGGCCTGCGCATAGAGGGATCGAGAAAGTCTGGCAGAGAGAAGGGGAACTGAAAAAAGGGTGAGAGGGTGTGAGAGAGAGAGTAGGGTGGAAGAGTGAGATTAAACTGAAGGAGAGTGAGAGAGAAAAGAGCT
>NC_036856.1:38362785-38364529 GCF_002910315.2 Salvelinus sp. IW2-2015 | reverse complement strand
CTCTGCTAATGACCTGTATCTGATTATCGCTACACACTGACGGTCTCTCATTGGTTCTCCCAGTTCCCTTCTAACCCACACTCCTCCCCTTCCCCTATCTGTCTCTCTGTGTTTTCACCATTGTCACCTACCTCTTTGCATGATACGTTCTGTTCTAGTTTCTGTTGATGCAGTGAACAGTACCGGTCAGTTCTGTATGACTTCCTGCGAGTTGAGCAGAACATGTGTTTTTCCTCAGTTAGAGAGCAARTCAGTTCCTGGGTCCACTGCAGTGTACCCTAGCATAGAAAGACGCTTGAGCGTCTAGTAGTTTACATCAGGTGTTCATTTTTTTGTAGATATCAAAGATTGTGTGATTTATTTATTTTTTAGGCTCGCTGTGTGTCTACTTGTGTGTGTGTGTMTGCCTCTGTCTTGAAATGTTTAATTCAATATTTCCCCCCCAGCCACACACAAGAAGTTGAAGGTGCTTTGTTAGAATCTTAAAAAGACAGGAAGGTGTGTGTGTGTGTGTGTGTGTGTGTGTGTGTGTGTGTGTGTGCGCGCCCCTCTCTCTGTGTATCTACTGTATGTTTTGTTGCTGTCTGTTTGTATGCTTAGCCTATACTATGGGGCATTGGCGTATTTGTGACCCACCACGTGGATTCGGTCCTATGTTACAAAATTTAAAATTGTAATTTTTACATTGGATAAAAGTAGAGAATCAGAGCTAGAAAATGGTATATCATACACTGCAGTTGAGGAACAATGAGAAAGTCATTCTGCTTTGAAAGTTGATWAACTTGTAACCCCACTTTTGAGAAAATGTCCCTTGAATGTTTTGGTACACCTACTGGAGAGCTCTTCTTTGTCMCCACCCATTCAGCATCGTCACACCCTCTTAAGCCTTAGCCCCACCCATCTCTTTAAGGATTCACAGTGTAGTAAACAACAACAGATTTCAGAACTAAAAGTGGTGAAAATAGTTGCAAAAAGTAGTAGTAAAAATAAACTTGATCTAGTCCTTGGCCTATATCCTAGTCTGACTTTGGTGCAGGTCTTATTGTTATTCACATTACCGTCTCTGGTAAACACACACTATATCAACCAAAATCTAKGTTTATTTGTCACATCCACAGGATACAGAAGGTGTAAACGGTACAGTGAAATGGTTACTTGCATAGTGAAGTCTTTTATTTAGGCATGCAGAGGGCTGGCTAGCTAGCTAGCTAAACAATGAACCAAAATCCCAACTCTAATTCTGCTTTCAAAACAACTGGGAAAATCTATTTGAATGGTCATCCAATTTGYAATTCCAATTCAGGCCTCTTTCTGGAGCTCCTACACAGATCACACACGTAACGTTAGCTAGCGAGCCAGCCAGCTAATGTTAGCTAGCTAGCTAACAGTACGCTTCAACTTGCAATGAAAACAACAATTAGTAAACAACAATTAGAAACGTATTTATCTGAAAATGTAGCTAGACTCTTATAGATGAACGTTTCTCCCTCTGTCATGGATGCCATGGTTGCCCTTCAAATCAAATGTATTTATATAGCCCTTCTTACATCAGCTGATATATCAAAGTGCTGTACAGAAACCCAGCCTAAAACTCCAAACAGCAAGCAATGCAGGTGTAGAAGCACGATGGCTAGGAAAAACTCCCTAGAAAGGGCAAAACCTAGGAAGAAACCTAGAGAGGAACCAGGCTATGAGGGGTGGCCAGTCCTCTTCTGGCTGTGCCGGGTGGAGATTATAACAGAAC
>NC_036856.1:38360659-38362229 GCF_002910315.2 Salvelinus sp. IW2-2015 | reverse complement strand
ATATTTCCAACTACCAACTTACCATCCTGAGACAAGGCCGTGTATAGCCCACAAAGATCTCGGTTGTGCCGTGTTGTGCCGCACAACCCTTAGTTTGAAGATGTAATCCGGAGACAGGTGTTTTTTACAAAAGCCTTCTTTCTGTGTTCTCTTTTTAGACTCTCCGCATTTGGCAGTCATCTCTCTGCTTCCACCGGGCATTCTACTGATTAAAAAAAATTTTATTCTGTGACAACGACACCATTTCTTTCCCACCATTGTCATCACCAGACTTTACATTGTCTTGTTAAATGAAAATTATTTTATTGATTTCCTCATTATCTGATTCATTTTGAGAGTCAGAGAGAATCCGGCATTGGCACGATCATCCTCCAGAAAGTAGTCCATCACAACGTTTTCCCACTGAGCTTTGTTGATAGCAGTAWTATCTTCAGGGCAGCAATGTTGAGAGCAGTAGTAAAACTTTTTCAAGATATCTTAAAAAAAATAAAAGTACGGTAGATAGGATTTTCCACACATGCTTAGCAGCTCATGTTCTCGACAGAAGCATGCTACATGGCAGACCAATCGGATCTCATCTCTCGGCATGTCCAGCCCATCCATTTCTCAGCCAGTCATGGCTAGCGGGAAGGTTCCTGTATTTTTCCATGGCTAAACCAACTTGTTATTTAACAATTTATTCATATTTACAGATGGCTGACAAGTTTGTTATTAAGATGCATGAAAGTACACATTCCACAAGGCATTTCTGCCGAAAAACGTATTTTAATCTTGAAATGCCTCTCCTGTGAAGTAGTGACATGCGAAAACAAATTGGCTCCGTATTTAAAATGATGGAGAACAAGACATGAAGGAACTGTGGTGGAGTTTTGGTGCAGGTACAACCAACTAGTGCAAAAATTATATTGCGATATTGTCAAAACAGTACGATATTATCTCTATGTAACTGCATCGATTTTTTTTTASCCCCCAATCTCTACTCTAAATCACTGTTTTCTCTGTCGGGGTTCTGGTTAAGGGGACAGAAATATGGAAAGAGAGACAGAGAGATATGGATACTGAGATCCAGAGACAGGTTGTGGTTGTGTGTTCGCACGCTAGCTGGAATGGCACTGGGCTCCTGGTCTGGAGTGGGAGGAGATAAGGGGGCTATAAGCATCCACTCAGCCTGACCTGATGGCTGGTGAATGTATGACCAGTGGAAAATAACTCACGGCTGTCTGTCCGTGGAGTGGGGTGGGGTGAGGTCAGGGGCAGGGCTCTGTCTCTGACCACTAACCTTAAACCCTAGCTTTAACCTCTGACTTCTCAGGCTGTGGTGTGGTAAATCACAGTGTTGGCTGAACCTGTAGTTTACAGTATAGGCTTGAAGTATGCTCTCTTTTCTTTTGAGAAGACACCAGACTGCACAGTTGTGTGTGATTGGATGAAACTATCTGAAATGAAATAGTAATTCTAACAGCATCTGTGTGCGGCTAACTCTGCCTTTAACCCTCTGCTCGACTCCTATCTCTGCCTTCTTACCGCTCTCTCGCTCGCTATCTCTGCTTCTCTTCTACCCTCTCTCAGC
>NC_036856.1:38352201-38355618 GCF_002910315.2 Salvelinus sp. IW2-2015 | reverse complement strand
TGTATCTTCAACCTGCAACTATCAGGAAATAACACTGATCATATGTTTTCGCACTTTTACTGTGTTAGTTTCATCAGCTGTTGTACAATGTGATATAAAACATAGGWAAAAAGGTKATTTYACTGCATTGGGCCTTTAAAGAATCCTGTATGAGTCTGCTGACWTCCAKAGGCTTCAAGCTTTCTTTTAAGAGGCATTTTCTCAGCTTTCTGCAYTACAGGTGTGATAGAAGAATGAAGCCGGTGTTTAACATGGGCTTTGCTACACAGAAAGCAGCAGTTGATTACTCCATTGTCAACACTTTGATGTAATCAGTAGATCTAGATCAATATCTTTGAAAATATCATATAAATATCATCAGCTTTTAAAACAATTCAATCTGTTTTCTTTGATCATATTTTGGACTAGTGAGGCAATCTCTCCACTAGCCTACCMATTGTTCCTGCAGTGAGGCAGATTCACCATCTGCTATCAAATCATTTATCTGCATATAGTCTCCAAAAAGCCTACCAGTATGCAAATTGGAAGCCAAATTAACCGCTCGCTTACCGATGCAATTCGGTAAGCTACAGACGAGTCACTTACTTTAACGTCAATGTCTTGCGAGTCCTGATGGACCTTATATCGAAAATACAAACGAGAACTTTAGTTAACTTTTCCGGATGCGATACCATGAACATATGACAACATTGTATGATTTATGAATGGCAAGGATATACATTAACAGTCAAAAGTTTGGACACACCTACTCATTCAAGGGTTTTTCTTTATTTTCACTATTGTAGAATAATGGTGAAGACATCAGAACTATGAAATAACACGTATGGAATAATGTAGAAACCCCAAAAGTGTTAATTAAACAAATCAAAATATAGTAGTAGCCACCCTTTGCCTTTGACAGCTTTGCACACTCTTGGCATTCCCAAAAATAAAGAAAAACCCTTGAATGAGTAGGTGTGTCCAKATTTTTGACTGGTACTGTATGAGATCGACTTTGTTCAGTTAGTTCGACAGCTTTTCTAAACTAAGCTGTTCGTCAATCAAAGCTCAGTAAATAGCCTAAGCGCCACCACTGCATGGCTGCGTATGAAACACACCAGGGTCCATATGCTAACTTTTGGTTTTGCATCACTGGGCCCCGAACCAGTTGAGGCAAGATCTACGTTGGCGTAAACGAATTGTCTTACTGGCTCCGGAAGCAGTGGTGTAGTTAAGTGGATTGGGGGTCATGCGGGCTATGGGTTGGCTGCTTTCCTCTCTGATATTCAGATATTAATATATACAGTTTGGTTTATTGATGGTAATTAGAAATATGCGAATAGTAATTTAGCAATGCAGAGTCAGCTCGCAGGGAACGTGGTGTGGCTTGGAATAAGCGACCAATCACATGTAGGCTCAAATACACAAATTAGCATGACATTTACGTGTGTGCAGGTCTTCCAAGTGTTTTCAAATAGGGTTAAACGGTCTGGGCGTTGCTGGGCACTCAACGAATTCAGAGACTCGTTCGCCGAAGGGTCGTTGGTCCTGTTTGAAGGTTGGTAACCTTCGCCGCAGTCTGAGTCGGTGAGCATCTGGTGCGAGTGTTTCAGTCAGAAGATCTCTCTTTGACTTTGCGTCGTTCATGCAGACCAAGATCTTGATTTCTCATGGTCAGAGTCCTAGTCCTTTTAGCAACTCCAGCGGATGTAGATATGCCGTTTACTGAGGGTGGCTTCGCGTCGAGCTTCCGTATGGCATTAAAGGCGTGATGTGGTGTGGAGTGCTGCGGAATGGTTTTGTCCTTCTGGAAGGTTTTCTCCCAATTCTCCATATAGAAACTTTCTGGGAGCTCTGTACAAGAGTGGACCGATCAGGTTCTTGGTCACCTCCCTGACCAAGGCCCTTCTCCCCTGATTGCTCAGTTTGGCCGGAAGGCCAGCTCAAGGAAGAGTCTTGGTGGTTCCAAATTTCATCCATTTAAGAATGATGGAGGCCASTGTGTTCTTGCGGACCTTCAATGCTGCAGAAATGTTTTGGTACCRTTCACCAGATCTGTGCCTCAACGCGGTCCTGTCTGGGAGCTTTACGGACAATTCCTTRATCCTCATGGCTTGGTTATTGTTCTGACATGCACTGTCAACTATGGGACCTTACATAGACAGGTGTGTGCCTTTCCAAATCAGACCGAATGTCTCATGGTCTGACAAACATCGCTCTATGATGGTGTTAATGTGAGAATTTCATGGCTACTGATGTGAGTGCTACAAGTGATAGTCATTTAGACAGGTTACCTTGGCCTGGTTTCCCTTTGTAATCTGTGATAGTTTACAAGCCCTGCCACATCCGACGAGCGTCAGAGCCGGCGTAGTAGGATTCGATCTTAGTCCTGTATTGACATTTTGAATGTTTGATGGGTCYTRGTAGCGGTATTTCTTATAAGCGTCCAGTTTAGTGTCGCGCTCTTTTAAAGCGGCAGCTTTAGCCTTTAGGTCAGTGCGGATTTTGCCTGTAATCCATGGCTTCTGGTTGGAATATGTACGGTCGGTCACTGTGGAGACGATGTCGTCGATACACGCTGGTGACTGATGTGGTAAACTCCTCAATGTTATCGTATGAATCCCAGAACATATTCCAGTCTGTGCTTGTGAAACAGTCCTGTAGCTGAGCATCCGCTTTATCGGACCAATTCCGTATTGAGCGTGTCACTGGTACTTCCTGTTTGAGTTTTTGCTTGTAAGCAGGAATCGGGCACTTAGAGAGTTATGGTCAGATTTGCGATATGTAGGGTGAGAGAGAGCTTTGTATACGTTTATGTATGTGCAGTTAAGGTGATCTAGAGGTTTTTGGACTSTAGTTGCACAGGTGACATGCTGGTAATAATGAGGTAAAACAGGMTTCAGTTTCCCTGCGTTAACATCCGCGGCCATTAGGCGTGCTGCCTCTGGATGTGCATTTTCTTGTTTGCAAATTGCCCTATACAGCTGAGTGCGGTCGTTGTGCCAGCATCGGTTTGTGGTGGTAAATGGACAGCTACGGGAAATATAAATGAAAACTCTTGGTAAATAGGATGGTRTTCAGCTTATCATGTGGTATTCTAACTCAGGCGAACAAAACCTTGAGACTTAACATTAGAGAWCGCGTACCAGCTCTTGTCAAGAGACGCACACCTCCCCTTAACCTTACCCGAAACTGCCATTTGGTCTTGACGATGCTTAGAAAAACCAGCTGGATTTCTATTATCAATGTCCTTGTTCAGCCATGAGAAAGACTAGTGTAATGTTAGGTGAATGAAAGACTAGTGTAATGTTAGGTGATAGAAAAGAATCTAGTGTAATGTTAGGTGAATGAAAGACTAGTGTAATGTTAGGTAATAAAGACTAGTGTAATGTTAGATGATAGAAAAGACTAGCTTTAGAGGAGAAACGGTAGCTTAGC
>NC_036856.1:38341654-38351212 GCF_002910315.2 Salvelinus sp. IW2-2015 | reverse complement strand
ACTGACTCAGAGACAGCATAGGTTAGTTCTTCAGTTCCTTTTGATAATGATCGTCTCCACTGAGGCTCGTCCATCTTTGTTCGTCCAGTGATTGTTTTTCAAATAGAACGGAGTAGGCGTTTTCTATACTCGTCGACGTTGTAGGTCTCTCAGGGAAGCCCGCGTCGTTTGCCCTTTCCTCCTACCGTCTCTCGCTGTTCGAGTCCGTTGATGTCAGGGCCATGGTCCGGAATGAGCAAGTGCAGCCACAGCCTGTCAACTCGTTAAAGTAGGAATGCCTTCTGTGTCGTAGCTTTCTTATGGTCTAGAAGCTGTTTACCGGTCGGTGCAGAAATGGATTGCGCAGTATTAAGTGTTAAGATGCAGTGGTAAAAAACAACACATATAGCAGAATTTGGTCAGAACCAGAGACTGGACTACCATCTCCAGATAAAGTCTTAGTGTTACACGCGAGAGGTCACGCTCCGGCGCCCGTGGGTGCGCTTGCAACAATCTTGCAGTCCTCAGATGCCCCTTGCGCCTTTGCACACACACAGCACACACACACACACAACACACACACACCACACACACACACAACCACACCACACACACACACACACACACACACACACCACACACCACGACACACACACACACACACACTGGGGCCGCCTGCATTAAGAGTGGCCCTGAGGAGAGGGGCTGTACGAGGCTGCTCTCCTGGGCTGACAACCTCCAGGATTGATTCTGTGTGAATGAGTGCCTTTTAGGAGTCTCTGGCCCTTCTAGTACGAAACGGCTACTCCTCTGGGATGACATTACTTTGGAAGAAGAACACTGTGGAATTGAATTCTTGTACTGTATGTTTGTACACCTCTTCACGCGGCGTACCTTTCTAGTTCCTATTGTAGGTCACTTGTTATAAGCGCTCCTGGCCTTCAGCTGAACAAGTGCGGTGGCGGTGGTTCCTTCGCCTTGTCTACTCTCCCTTTCTCTCCATCACTCCGCCACATTCTCTGCTTGTCTTTTCCTATTCAGATGATAGGAGTTTAGAATCCACTGTCCTCTTCCGTTGCCCTCTCATCCCTCTCTCTCTCTCCTGCCTCTCTTTACTCTTTCTCTACACTTCTATTTCCCTCTCTCTGTATTCCCCTTCGCCTATCCGCTCTAACTCTTCTTCTTACCCTCCCTCTCTCTCCTCGCTCACCTTTCCCTCTCTCTCTCTGTACTCTTCTGTCCCTCTCTCTCTCTTACTCTTCCTTTCCCTCTCCCTTCTACTCTTCTCTCCCGTATCTCTCTCTACCTCTTCTGCTTTCTCTTTCGCTCTCTCTCTTCTACTCTTCTCTTTCTTCCCTCTCCTCTCTACTCTTCTTTATCCCTCCCTCTCTCTCTACTCTTCCTTCCCTCTCTCTACTGTCTTTTCCCTCCCTCTCTCTACTTTCTCTTTCCTCCCTCTCTCTACTCTTCTTTGCCCTCTCTCTCACCCTTCTCTTCCCCCCCACTTCTACTCTTTCTTTCCCTCTCTGTCTACTCTACTCTTTTCCCTCTCTCCATCTTCGCTTTCCCTCGCCTGCCCTCTTCTCTACTCTTCTCTTCCCCCCTCGCTCTCTACAGTTTCCCCCCCCGCTCTCTACTCTTCTCTCCGCTCCCTCCCACTCTCTACTCTTGCTCGTTGTCCCTCTCTCTCTCTGCTACTCGTTCTCTTTCCTCTCTCTTTCTCTGACTGCTTCTCCTTTTCCCTTCTCTCATCGTTACGTTAGCTTTTCTCTCTCTCTCTCTCTCTCTGTGCTCTTCTCTTTCCTTCCCTCTCTCTGGTCTCTTCATCTTTCCCATCCTTCTCGGCTACTCTTCTGCTTCCTCCTCTCTGTACCTTCTCTTTTCCTCTCTCTCTCTGTACTCTTCTCTTTCCTCTCTCTCTCTGTACTCTTCTCTTCCCTCTTCTCGCTCTGCTACTCTTCTCTTCCTTCTTCGTCTGTACTCTTCTCTGTTTCCCTCTTCCTCGCTCTGTACTCTTCTTCATTCCCTCTCGTCTCTCATGTGCCATCTCTTCCCTCTCTCTGCTTGTTAACGACCGATAGGAGGCTGACTGACTGTGTTCAAATATTGTTGGTAAATTATTAATTGGCCTACCGTCGTATCTGAGCACTCATGATTAATGAATTGTAATGCAATAAAAAAGCAGCACAGACCACAGATTAGTATGTGAGGAACTGTGTGTGTGTTTGGGCTCCTGTGTGTGTGTTTGGGCTCCTGTGTGTGTGTTCAAACGCAGCCCCTTGTTTTGATGAGAGAAACCGGGCTGTGGCGACAGAGTGAGGAGGAGGAGAGTACGAGAGGCGGAGCTTCTATCCCTCCTCCATTCATTCTATGTAAATGCACTGCCGCCTGCTCGCGTCCGATTGGTTGGCTTCCCGAACAGCTCTTCAGACAAACGAGAGAGCACAGGGAGGGAGAGAGACACATAGGAAAGGAGAGTGATGCGGAGTGTGTGTTATTACAGGTCCTGTTCTAATTAAGCCGGCAGGCTGCAGTGAGACGGACGATCAGTCTGCGCGCCCCTTTCTCTCCCTCTTACCCCTGAGGTCCCATTGTCATCATTAATGTCTATCCCAAACTGTCCATGAATTATGGAGTAGTGAAGTCTCCATAGAAATAGTGCCTGTGGGGAACAGATAGACYGACGGAAGGACAGACAGAGAAAGAAAGAGGGGGATGAAGAACACAGCTGTAAGCCGCCACTGTGCATGCTCCTTCTTCTGCACAGCGCAGGCTCAGTGAATGTGAGAGAGAGGGAGCGGTGTGCCCTTCGCTGAACGGATGAATGGGAGAGGAGCAGAGGGAGGCTGAGCTTGGAGACAACACAAGCTTCACAGAGAGAGAGAGAGGAAAGAAAGGCAGGGAGGACGAGAGAAGCAAGCTCGCATACCGCTATCACCCTAGTTACATCAGAGCTGTACCGACTTCCACCGGCAACAAACCAACACAGGGGGACATGAAGAGYACTGGTCTGATCTGAGCCACATATAGAGGAGGAGCTGTATAAAGTTCCCGTCTGTTCCCCGGGCTGTTGAGTTCCTGTCTTTGTACCGAGTGGCGGACAGACKGTGCCGTGCTGGTCATGCGTGTGGAATGTTGCGTGGCCCCATTGAGAAGAACAGAAAACAAACAAATGCTGCTGAACCTTTCCATTTCAGGAGGAAGTTACACTACAGTGTGAATCAGGGAGGGACTAAGCGGTACGAGAAGTCAAAGGAAAGACTGTTTAGCGTTTTGCACCAACCGGCAGAAACTTCAAGACTGCCGAGGCATGAGGCAAGCAGATGGTCTGAAAGAAAGGAGAGGTATTTCTTCCGTCTGGACGATGACACCGCTCTGAAAGAATCCTGCTGGACCAGAGGAGAGAGGGACGGGAGTATGAGCTAACTCACCCTCACTAATCCACCCATAAAAGGTGCCTGTTCACGTCCCCCGGATCCTGGCGCACCTTCTTTATCTGTCCCAAACCCCAGAGGTAGTAACCCTGTACTCCTAAAGAGGGGTGACGCTTCCTGGATATAGACTCCACTGTACGACTCTACAGCAGAAGCAACATGGACGACTCCAGTATTCTCAGACGTAGGGGTCTGCAGGTAAGGAGAGCTCCCAGCTGACCACCAATCATCAACAAGCTCCCTCACATCCATATGTTACCAGACTGCTGGTTTGTTGTGTTTGTGTACTGACCGCAGGCATTGTGTAGGCTATATGTATTGCCTTCAGTACTCCTGTGCTGTTGTAGTACTGTATAAGTGTTATTAGTCAACCTGTTACTGTGTGCTTCTGGGCAGTAGCTGTGGTAGTGTCCCATGTGATCAGGCTGCTTGATACAGGCAGGCAGGCAAGGCAGGGCAGGGCAGGGCAGGGCAGGGCAGGGCTGAATAGGATTTCTGTCCTGGATAAGTTTAGGTCCAAAGTCTACCTGTCATTTTGACATGGCCTACATATTCTACCTGGTAACCGACTCGTTCAGTTTAGAGGGTGGATTCATGCAGACCCTGTCAGACCCTGTCTGCTTCATATACCTTCCGTGTGTGCTATGACTTAAATACTGACTAAGGCCATGTCTCCAGGCCGTGTGTGTGAGTGAAGGGCTCTGAAAGGCCAGCTCTAGTGTGACCCTCCTCTGCCCTGCAGTGACAGGGATGCCCGTCTCAAGTCATACTCTCTGCCCTGCAGTGACAGGGATGCCCGTCTCAAGTCATACTCTCTGCCCTGCAGTGACAGTGATGCCCCGTCCTCAAAGCATACTCTCTGCCCTGCAGTGACAGGGATGCCTGTCCTCAAGTTACTCTCTGCCCCCCCTGGGGGTTAAAAAGTTTGACGGAGATGCCGTCTCAAGTCATACTCCCTTGCCCCTGTAGTGACAGGGATGCCCGTCTCAAGCTCATACTCTCTGCCCTGTAGTGACAGGGATGCCCATCTCAAGTCATACTCCTGCCTGCAGTGACGAGGATGCCCGTCTCAGTTTCAAATTCTCTCTGCCCTGCAGTACAGGGATGCCTCTCAGTCTACTCTCTGCCCTGCAGTGACAGGGATGCCCGTCTCAAGTCATACTCTCTGCCCTGCAGTGACAGGGATGCCCGTCTCAAGTCATGCTCTCTGCCCTGCAGTGACGGGGATGCACATCTCAAGTCATTCTCTCTGCCCTGCAGTGACAGGGATGCCCGTCTGAAGTCATACTCTCTGCCCTGTAGTGACAGGGATGCCCGTCTCAAGTCATACTCTCTGCCCTGCAGTGACACAAACAAACATCCACACACACTTTATTTTTTATATCTCACTCTTTCTATATCACAGACAGACAGACAGACAGACAGACAGACAGACAGACAGACAGACAGACAGACAGACAGACAGACAGACAGACAGACAGACACTCTTAGTTCATATCACACAGAGGCAGTGTTGTAAAGTACTTAAGTAAAAATACTTTAAAGTACTACTTAAGTAGTTTTTTGGGGTATCTGTACTTTACTTTATTACTTATACTTTTGAAAACTTTTACTTTTACTTCACTACATTCCTAAAGAAAATATTGTACTTTTTACTCCATACATTTTCCCTGACACTAAAAAGTACTCAGTACATTTCGAGTGCTCAGTGATATTTATTCCCATAGTAATTTGTTATGGATCCCTAACTAAATAAACATCTGCATTTTGAAAGAGTATTTTTATAATTATTTTATTAACGAAAGCATAAAGATGCTGATGAAGAAATACGGTACTGTACAGTATATGCTTTATCCGACATTTTGCGGTTGCATGAGGTCGCCCATGCAGCTTTATGTAGGTGCTGAGGCTTTATGACTGTGCCATCAACTTGATTATTTAGCAGACATCACTTGCTTATATTCAGTCAGCACATGTATCTTAAGAAGCAGTGTCTTAGACCACTGCGCCACTCAGGCGCTGTACAATGTGACCTGTCTGGAGTAGGCTACAGTACTACAGTAAGAGCAAAATAATCCTAACATTTCCACACCCTAATTGTAGTCTAAGTTTCTCTTAGAATAAAAACCTTAGTGTAACAACAGTTTTAGTAAGTAKTACTGAAGTCSTGCACAATTATCACTTTCTATTTAGGTTTATGTCGCCCATTCATTGTCAGAGACAGTAGCGCCTTGGAACCCAAAAGCATAATCAGTGCTCTACCTCCCCCTTGTGGTGGTCTGGAGCAATGAAGTGGTGACGCAGGGTACCGTACTAAACCACAACTTACCTCGAAGTCCCGCAGCATAMTCGCAAAACTTTTAGTGGAGCAACCACTGTATATAGGTCCTGGATGGCAGGAAGCTTGGACACAGTGATGTACTGGGCRGTACGCACGACCCTCTAGCGCCTTACGGTCAGATGCCGAGCAGTTACCATACCAGACGGTGATGCAACCAGTCAGGATGCTCTCGATGGTGCAGCTGTAGAATTTTTTGAGGATCTGGGGACCCATGCCAAATCTTTCCAGTCTCCTGAGGGGGGAAACGGTGTTGTTGTTCCCTCTGTCTCTGTGTGGTGCTCYCGTATGTCTACACTTTGTGTAACTGTTAGCGATGATGCTAATGATAACCTTATTCTGGTTAAATGTTAACTACAAAGTAGCCTATGTCTACCTGGCAGAATGATATCATGATTATTTGCATCAATCCAGTGGCCATTTGTTTCGCAAACTCGGCAATCACATGGGCGCTACAGAAACATCGCTAACCAAACAGGTTAACTAATTCAAAAGTGGTCTCCTGATGTGGTTTAAGCATTATTGTGGACTTAAAACATCCAAGGGTGACACCTCTTCCTGACTGTTTGTCAGCTTGTGGTTTAAAGTGATTCTTGTGTACTTTTGTAAACTTTTCAGCCAGTAGTTCTGAAAGTATCACTCGAGCCAAAAGTCCCGAAAATTGCATACTACGTCACATATGTGCACCATGTCATTGCTCTCGCTCTCTCTGCTATGTCCACAGAGCCCACACTAACCTCATTGGATAATACTGGGCAGGACTCTTGCTACAGGACTCAACAACACCTAGCTGTCACTCAAATGCGAGGGGCTGAAGCTCATTGGCTAGAACTAAGATTTTTAGGGGGCTGGCCCACGTGGGGYAAAATGTAGGGTKACTTTCAAACTCACATCCCAAAATATACACATTTCACTTCACATGATTATTGCGGGCATGACACATTGTGGGTGCAAAAACTATTTGTGTATCTCTAATAATAATGTGTACTTTTCTATAGACAGTAATTCTGCTCATAGATTATGCATGTTTGGAACTACACATGAACACATCCAGCCCAAAGCAGGAGGGTTAAAACATACTTTATTAGTCGCAAAATTACCGGAGCTTGTCTTTAAAGAAAGGTATGTGTAATAAAGAGGACAGGACAGCAGTGTCTTTGGTGAGGGCCTGTAAAAGCAACCTGATATTTAAGAGGACAGATTGAARTCTTCCAAGGATTGATCTGAAAAGATGAGCTCAGCTCAGATCCCGGGTTATTGTGTGAGAGTGTGCCCGATTTTTGTCCGTTTGATTGTGCATTTGTGGTCGACTTTGTGTGTAAGTGTGAGAATGTGTCTGGGTGCAAACAGACAGTCAGTTAGCGTCTGTCTGTGTGTCTGTGTCTGTGTTTGAGTGTGAGTGTGTGTGTGTGTGTGAATAGGCCCACCGTGGGATAAAGCTGAGCTATGACCATGTGTGTGGTCTAGAGCTGATATTGTTCATTACTATAAGGAGCCTATGTGACGTTTCCAATAAAATAAGTTTGTTAATATGGGTGATGTTTAATGGGACAAATGATAGCTAAAACCTTCAAACTAGTAGTTTAAAGGATAGTTCAAGTAAACTGTGGTTCAAAATGTTGTAACTTTTATCATTCAATTTATTGTTATCATATTAATTCACTAAATGTATCACAATATGGGTTTTTGTCCATATTTACCAGCTGTAGTGGACTGTAGACTGTGTGTGCTGGGGGACGGGGAATTTGTTACTCTGAATCCTCTGGCATGGCTGGATACCCATGGGGCACCCACTGTACACCCTACGGCTGGACAGCAGAGGCAGTACTATCAGCTCCCACCCCGAAACACACACACACACACACACACACACACACACACACACACACACACACACACACACACACACACACACACACCATCCAAAGCTAATAGTAAGTAAGTAAGGCGGACTGCAAAAAAGAGAGGAACATATCGCTTTGTCGTCTTTGTCCTTCAAAATCTCACCCGGACATGCAGTAACATTCAGAAAGTATTCAGACCCTTGATTTGTGCCACATTTTGTTATATATTACATCCTTAATTCTAAAATTGTATTAAATATGTTTTTTTTCCCCTAATCATCTACACACAATACCCAGTAATGACATCACAAATCCACCATAATGACATCACGATACACCATAATGACAACGCAAAAACAGGTTTTTATACATTTTTGCAAATGTATAAAACAACATGTAATAATGAAATATCACATTTACATAAGTATTCAGAACCTTTACTTGGTACATTGTTGAGGCACCTTTGGCAGRGATTACAGCCTCAAGTCTTCTTGGGTATGACACTACAAGCTTGGCACACCTGTATTTGGGGAGTTTCTCCCATTCTTCTCTGCAGATCCTCTCAAGCTCTGTCAGGTTGGATGGGGAGCGTTGATGCACGGCTATTTTCAGGTCTCTCCAGAGATGTTCGATTGGGTTCAAGTCTGGGCTCTGGCTGGGCCACCCAAGGACATTCAGAGACTTGTCCCGAAGCCACTCCTGCGTTGTCGTGGATTTGTGCTTAGGGTCATTGTCCTGTTGGAAGGTGAACCTTCGACCCAGTCTGGAGCAGGTTTTCATCAAGGATCTCTGTATTTTGCTCCATTCATCTTTCCCTATATCTCCCAGTCCCTGCCGCTGAAAAACATCCCCACAGCATGATGGTGCCACCACCATGCGTCATCGTAGAGATGGCGCCAGGTTTCCTCCAGACGTGACGGTTGGCATTCAGGCCAAAGAYTTCAATCTTGGTTTCATCAGACCAGAAAATCTTGTTTCTCATGGTCTGAGAGTCCTTTAGGTGCCTTTTGGCAAACTCCAAGCAGGCTGTCATGACCTTTTCACTGTGGCTTCCGTCTGGCCACTTTACCATAAGAGCCTGATTTGGTGGAGTMCTGCAGAGATGGTTGTCCTTCTGGAAGSTTCTCACATTTCCAATGAGGAACTTTGGAGCTCAGAGTGACCTCCCTGGAGGGATAGAGTGAGAAGGTATGGAGTGAGAAGGTATGGAGGGAGAAGGTATGGAGGGAGAAGGTATGGAGGGAGAAGGTATGGAGGGAGAAGGTATGGAAGTGGAGAAGGTATGGAGGAAAGGTAAATGGAAAGGAGAAAGGTGGGGAGGAGGATAGAGGGAGTGGGGGATCAGGGAGGAGATGGGGAGGGAGGAATAGAGGGAGGGTGGGGGAGTAAACAGATACAGGGAGGAGGTGGGGCAGGTGGGCGAGGTGAGGGATAGAGGACGTGGGGGGGGAAGGGCTACAGGACGGATGTGGGGAGGGAGGGATGAGTGAAGTGGGTGTGGAGGGATAGACGGAGGGATACAGCGTGAGGAGGGAGGCGGTGGGGAGTGATGTAGGGGGAGGTGGTTGGTCTTGTGTTGGTTATTATGATTATGGTGTTGTGTTTGTTGTGTATGTTTGGTTTATTTATTTTTGAGGTTATGTATTGTTTTGTATTTGTTTGGGGTTTATTGTGTGATGTTATTTTTTTGTTATGTTTTTATGATTTTTTGTGGTTGTTGTTTTATTTTGTGTGTTATTTGGTGGTATAGGTTTGTTTTATTTTCTCTCTTCTTTTTATATTGTTGTTATGTGTTTTGTTGGTGTTTTTTTATTTTGGTTATTGTTGGTTTTTTGTTTTTATTTGTTTTTTTGGTGTTGTTTTTGTGTGTATATTGTGTTTATATTTTTTTTTTGTATTATTTGTTAGGTGTATAGGTATTGTTATTATTCTTTATTTTTATATTCCTTTTTCCGAGCCTCTC
>NC_036856.1:38315158-38338307 GCF_002910315.2 Salvelinus sp. IW2-2015 | reverse complement strand
AGGGAGGAGGTGGGGAGGGATAGAGAGAGGGATAGAGGGAGGGAGGTGATTATGGGGATACCTAATACCACTGAGCCTTCTCTGGGGACAGCCTCCTCTTTTCTCCTCCTATTTCCTCCCAGTGGTAGAGTCTTGGCCAGCCCAGGACAGCTGCCTGTGAAAACCATGCATATATTACCAGACTGACACAATGATTATGTTGATGAGAGAATTCTTTCTTCAGCTTCTACTCATCATCTTTAGTACAGCGGTCTTTGTTCAACCTCAAACCATTAGCTACTGTGCTGGCTGTTGCGTTTCCACTGGACAGTTGGGGGTCATTGATTTGGCTAGAGATCCCTCTCGCCCACTGTGGTCTAACCGTGTCTGCTGACTGCATTTCCCCTCTCAATCTCTGCCTAATGGTGTGTGACTGCYTCTCTCCTGCAGTTGACCATGCCAACTAATCTGGTGAACCATGTAGGGTAGGATTAGACCTGCCTGCCTGTTTGTCGCTCGGTCACTGTAGTGTGAGGTTCAATGCTCAATGTGCTGCGCTGCTAACACACTGTCTGTTTCTGTATGCACACAAACACACACACACCCTGACACACACATCCTGATACACACACACATACTGACTAATCTGCCGGCAGTCAGTTTCCATCCCAAGTGGCTGACATGTGAGTTCACTAATGGTCCCGGGTCTGTCATACTGGGCTGTTTGAATGGCTCACTCTGATGTACACTACACCTTTTTATTATGCAGTTGTGAGGGTATTTCAGTTGAAGAATGACACTCCTTTTCACACTTTGAGTCTTTAGTTTGAAGAGAAGACTTTGGAGGTTAACTGAAATGTAAGAGAGCAGTCAATTATTTTCTGTCAGGCAGCATCTTTCCTCCTTTGTCCCTAGACAGACAGACGGAGACATAGACAGTCAGACAGAGGGGTTGAGAGAGCTTCAAAGTGTCAGTGTGAGATCAGGTGCAGAGATAGACGAGGAGGCTGAGATGGGGTGAGGGTAAGAGGGGAGAGCCACAGGCCATGGCTCCATTCTGATGGTGCTGGCTGGCTAGCAGCAAGTGTGGATAATTCACTTTTTGGTCCACCAGCCACTGTGGCAGATAGATGAGAAAATCTACCAGCCACTGCAGATGGTACGGCCAAAAAGGTGCAGGACACACACACACACACAATCACACACACACACACACAACACACACATCACACACACACCACACACACACCAACCAACCAACAACAACAAAACAGAGGAGCAGTGTGGGGAATTGTGCGAAACAGGGAAAGTGGAGTGACGACGAAGAAGAAATCTGGTATATTGCTTCGTTTAATTTCTTTTAACCAATGCATGTTAAAATAAATCATTTAGACCCAATAGTAAAAACAGATGGAGTTCTACAAATGAACATGAAGAATCAAGTTCCTGCCCTGCCACAAAAGGCTGACTGATACAGCTAATTTATTAATATAGTTCAGAGCTCTGCACTGACARGTTTTACAAGYAGTACATGATGTGCTCTTAAGTAGAAATGTAGAAGCACACAAATACATKGAGGAGAACAATTKAAGTATTTCAMTGTTTTAATTATWAAAAATGACTAAGTTCATGATTAAATGTTTTTGGGAGTGATCCATGCTCTATCAAGCACAATAATTCAGTGAGACAAAAATGTTCAGCTTCCCCTTTAAGAGAAGGGCTGTTACCGTGGTAACTTGGGCACTCCCTTGTCTGTGATGAAAAAATCTCAGACTGCGACATCCTAACAGCAGACAGTTGCAGCAAACTCAATCTAACATTGACAACAACCTAGCGTTAGGCTGTGAACAAAACTATATAATTGGCCAAGAAACACGAGGACAAGTCAGACTTTAGTAGCCTTTCTTATCAGTTCCACTAACTTCTACATGTGGCCTTTGGATTAAAAACTGTTCCCAAATGCTCTGTGTGACCACCTGCCAACGTGGCTGGAGAAATAGACCTTCTTACCCACCAATGACAAAATCTACTCACATTTGGTGGGTGGTAATTTCCAAGGGCAGGCTGGTAAATGTTTCTCCTGCTTCGGAGGTGGAGAGAGAAAATATGGAGGGGGGAGTGGGGTTGTTTTATTGTGGAGTTGGATGACTGAAGGCCCTGGTAGTGACTGTTTAGGCTTTTAGTCATGCTCTGCTCCATCGCTGGTCTGGTTATTAACCAGCCTGCTGTTTACAACTGACCCAGGACCTGTTAGCCTGGCCCAGGCCCCAGCCCTACAAACGGCACAGGGCTACTGTATATTAAACATTGACTCAGACAGTGAAACATTGAATAGCTAACCCACAGTACAAATCAAGCCCTCACCCTCCAGTCGTCCTACAGGCAGTCGGCAGTCTCTCACCGTCTCTACARGCTATGATCCATAGTACTTAATGACTCCCATAAATCACCCAGGTCATATGATAGTCATAGTATAGAGGCCATATTGAGCTGATGCTCATATTCCCCTGAGCTTTGTGAATGTAGAGCTCTATCTACTGGAGTAATGTAATCGTTCTGTCTTCCTCCAGCCACACACACACCGCTCTTCTTAGCTGCTTAATGACCCTGAGGTCCTGGACCTGATCAAATTAAAATATCTCTCGTCTCTCCCACCCATGGTCAGTTTCCCCTTCCTCTCTGTTCTGTAATATGTTATGTTTCATGTGGACCCCAGGAAGAGTAGCTGCTGCTTTCGCAACATGGGGATCCTAATAAAATACCAAATACCCTTCCCTCTTGCTCTGTACTGTAGGAGCTTGCCTTGCATGGCTCGGGGTAATCTGGTCTTTTGGCAGGGAAAAAAAGTAAAAAGCCTCTAATTCATTAAGGAATTTAGGGGATAGGAGAAGGAGGGTGAAACGGAGGAGAAGGAGGGTGAAACGGAGGAGAAGGAGGGTGAAACGGAGGAGGAGGAGGGTGAAACGGAGGAAGTAGGAGGTGAAAGCGGAGGAGGAGTGAAAGGAGGAGGAGAGGGGTGAAACGGAGAGGAGGAGGGTAAACGTGAGGAGGAGGAGGGTGAAACTGAGGAGGAGGAGGTGAAATGAGAGGAGGAGTGAAGCTGAGGTGGGAAATGAAGGAGGAGGAGGGTAACGAGAGGAGGAGGGTAAACGGAGGAGAAAGGAAGGGTGAACGGAGGAGAAGGAGGGTGAAACGGAGGAGAAGGAGGGTGAAACGGAGGAGAACGGAGGGTGAAAGGCGGAAGGAGGAAGGAGGTGAACACGTGGAGGAGGAGGAGGGTGAAACGAGGAGGAGGAGGGTGAAACGGAGGAGGAGGAGGGTGAAACGGAGGAGGAGGAGGGTGAACGGAGGAGGAGGATGGGTGAAACGGAGGAGGAGGAGGGTGACGGAGGAGGAGACTGAAACGGAGGAGGGTGAAACGGAGGAGGGTGAACGGAGGAGGAGGAGGTTGACATGAGGAGGAGGAGGGTGAAACGGAGGAGGAGGGTGAAACGGCAGGAGGAGGGTGAAACGGAGGAGGGGTGAAACGGCAGGAGGGTGAAAACGGAGGAGGGTGAAACCGGAGGAGGGGTGCAAACGGAGGAGGAGGAGGGTGAAACGGAGGAGGAGGAGGAGGGTGAAACGGAGGAGGAGGAGTTGAAACGGAGGAGGAGGAGGAGGTTGAACGGAGGAGGAAGGAGGAACGGAGTGAAAAGGAGGGAGGAGGAGGGGTGAAACGGAGGGAGGAGGAGGGTAGGGTGAAACTGAGGAGGAGGAGGTAGAACTGAGGAGGAGGGTAAAACAGAGGAGGAGATGGAGAGAAGAAGAGAGCAACAACCCCAATAAAAACACAACTAGTAGTCCGCCTTTCTGTGAGAGGGATTTTAGAGGTCATTATAACGGGTGGGAAGGAATGCTGCAAGACACTGCTCTCCATCCCTCTTCCATCCGGCTGCACCGTGTATGTGTCTAGGCCGTGTGTGTGTGTCTCGCGTGTGTAATGAGGATTGCTGCATCCTGCTGTTGGTCAGGAGGTGAGGGACATGAGTCCTATGGCCCTCAGATTTCAGGTGAGCTGGTATGGCATGAGGCTGCCCATCCTGAAGGAGATAGAGAGAGTCTGTTACCACATCTATAGAGATAGGAGAGTCTGTTACCAACACTATAGAGATAGGAGAGTCTGTTACCACAGTATAAGACAGGAGAGTCTGTTACCACAGCTTATAGAGACAGGAGAGTCTGTTACCACTTATGCAGCTCATAGAGACAGGAGAGTCTGTTACCACCGCATTAGAGATGGGAGAGCTGTTACCACCGCTACAGAGACGGGGAGAGTCTGTTACCACCGCTTCAGAGATGCGGAGAGGCTGTTACCACCGCATTAGAGATGGGAAGAGTCTGTTACCACCATGTGTCTACCAGGACAGAAACGGGAGAGTCTGTTACCACCGCTTCAGAGAAGGGAGAGTCTGTTACCACCGCTTAAGAGGAGGAGAGTCTGTTACCACCGTAGTAGAGATGGGAGAGTCTGTTACCACCGTAGAGATGGGAGAGTCTGTTACCACGCGACAGAGACGGGAGAGTCTGTTACCACCGTAGTAGAGAGGGAGAGTCTGTTACCAACCGTAGTAGAGATGGGAGAGTCTGTTACCACCAGTAGTAGAGATGGGAGAGGCCTGTTACCACGCTAGAGAGAGATGGAAGAGTCTGTTACCACCGCTAAGAGAGGAGAGTCTGTTACCACCGTAGTAGAGAGGGAGAGTCTGTTACCACCGCAGTAGAGATGGGAGAGTCTGTTACCACCGTAGTAGAGATGGAGAGTCTGTTACCACCGCAGTAGAGATGGGGAGGCTGTTACCACCGTAGTAGAGATGGGAGAGTCTGTTCCACCGTAGTAGAGATGGGAGAGTCTGTTTACCACCGCAGTAGAGATGGGAGAGTCTGTTACCACCGTAGTAGAGATGGGAGAGTCTGTTACCACCGCAGTAGAGATGGGAGAGTCTGTTACCACCCGCAGTAGAGATGGGAGAGGCTGTTACCACCGTAGTAGAGATGGGAGAGTCTGTTACCACCGTAGTAGAGACGGGAGAGTCTGTTACCACCGTAGTAGAGATGGGAGAGGCTGTTACCACCGTAGTAGAGATGGGAGAGTCTGTTACCACCGCAGTAGAGATGGGAGAGGCTGTTACCACCGTAGTCTCTTTCTCTGAGTGTTTGTCGTACGCTTCTCTGCTGATCTCTCTCTCTTCTGTCGTTCTTTCTGAAGTGATAACTCTGGCCCTCTACAGCCCTGTAGGGTACGGCTCTAAAGCGGCTTCTGCTGCATCTCCTCAGGGAGTTCATCGATAGTTACGGCGTATTGAGCGGGGAAACAACTTGTGATCTCATCACAGCAGCTGTGGATGACGAGCCAAGGGCRATCATGTATTTTCTGTACAGTCAGCACTATCGCTGCTTTAGCGTTTCTAGACCTACCATGCTATTAGAAAAATGTGCCTCGGCTCGGCCTGTTCTCCTGCTCTTTGCAACAGCCCTCTTATCAATCTCTGTTGTATATCAACTCTCTCTCTCTTTCAAATCTCGCTATCCCAACTCTCTCTTTCTCTCCCCTCTCACCTCAGTGCGAACCTTCGATCCTCTCTGCATGTCTCCTCAACKCCTCTCTGTTCTCCCCTCCACTCCCTCTTTCAACTCAGCATACCAGGCCTCCTCCTTTTGCTCCTCTCTCTACGCCTGMTTTCTGTCTGTCAGTCTGCTCTCTCCGATGAAAGTAAAGTTATCCTGCTGATGTACTCTTACTGAGCCAGGGAGGGAGGGAGGGAGCAGCTGAGACAGACAGATTTCCACCATCACCCCCGGTTGCCTCAGATTTAGGGCTCGATTTAGTCCTTAARGCCGAAGTCTAGCGCTATAATGCATTTGAAATTTAAACGTAATGTTCCTTTAAATGTCCTTTAAATGTCAAGCAAGCTATAGCGCTGAACTTAAGCGATATGGATTGAATTGAGCCCTATGAGAGAGGGAAAGAAAAAAATAAGTTGAGACGAAGCAGAGATTTCTCCTCAATGTTTTGGTCTAATAATCTAGTCATTCATAGGAGAGGGTTATTGACAGTTGATGGACTAGGCCCTTTTCCCATCGGATGATAGTTAGTCTACCACTCTGGCTCCTCTCTGTTTGTTCCCGGTTGTGAGAAGGTTAGTGGAAGATTAGCAGGCAGATCACATCATCCCTGACAGTATGGAAGACTCTCACTTCCTACAACCTCTCCAGAGTCAAACTTTTACAGACTTGTTTTGGTCCAACTTCCCCGTTCTGGAATGCAGGGTGAATCTGGTAATTACCCATGGGGCATTGCATCATCTCAACAGCTGTCCGTTCCATTGGTCACAGGGATAGGCAGAGCAGCTGGTGTAAGGAACCAATCACACGCAGCTATTCAGCAGCTGTTGAAGGAATGACATGGAGACTATGTAGTTAGAGGACATTTTCAGACCAGAATAAGAAGCATCTTCCGACTGGAGTAAGTCCAACAATACACCTGCTCTCTTTTTGTAGCACTGTGGATGTAATGTAGTTGTAGCACTGGATGTAATGTAGTTGTAGCACTGTAGATGTAATGTAGTTGTAACACTGTGGATGTAATGTAGTTGTAAACACTGTGGATGTAAAGTAGTTGTAACACTGTGGATGTAATGTAGTTGTAGCACTGTGGATGATGTAGTTGTAACACTGTGGATGTAATGTAGTGAGTCACTGTGGATGTAATGTGGATTGTAACACTGTGGATGTAATGTAGTTGTTAACACGGTGGATGTAATGTGAGTTGTAGCACTGTGGATGTAAGTGTTAGTTGTAACACTGTGGATTTGTAGTTTGTAGCACTGTGGATTGTAATGTAGTTGTAGGCACTGTGGATGTAATGTAGTTGTAACACTGTGGATGTAATGTAGTTGTAACACTGTGGATGTAATGTAGTTGTAGCACTGTGGATGTAATGTAGTTGTAGCACTGTGGAGTAATGTATGTGTAGCACTGTGGATGTAATGTAGTTGTAGCACTGTGGATGTAATGTAGTTGTAACACTGTGGATTGTAATGTAGTTGTAGCACTGTTGGATGTAATGTAGTTTGTAACACTGTGGATGTAATGTAGTTTGAATAACACTGTGGATGTAATGTCAGTTTACACTGTGGATGTAATGTAGTTGTACACATAGTGGTGCTAATGAGATATTGCTGACGAGTCTTTGGTTGTGGCATCCTCCATGGATTGAGTTCGCTTAAATGGGAAGACATGACTGTGTGAGCACATTAGACATAGGCCAGTTGGTGACATCAGAGTACAGCACTGTAGTGACATGCTTTGTGAAAAGACACAGTAATTGGTAGAGAGATCTGTGTGTGTGTGTGTGTGTGTGTGTGTGTGTGTGTGTGTGTGTGTGTGTGTGTGTGTGTGTGTGTGGTGTGTGTGTGGTGTGTGTGTGTGGTGTGTGATGTGACATCTGTCCCACACACACTGGTAGGTCACAATACAGAGAGAGACTCTCAGGGAGGGAGGGAGAGAGACAGGCAGACAGAACAGAGGGAGTTTGAAATGGCTAGCAAGGGATGCTTTGAGCTCTGCAAACTAGCTTCGCACTCTGGATGACACCCCCACCTCAACCCTACCCAGCCACCCCAGACTCCATGCTTCTCCCCCTCTTTCTCTCCCTTCTCCTCTTGAGGCCCTGGGCCCGGATGCACAAAACCTTCTTTCTTCTGAAATTACATTTCTTTTCTTAACGCTCTACTTAAGAAACTTACGAAAAGTTTTTATTCTGCAATTAAGTTCTTGAAAATGTTTTCTGAAGTTTCCACCAAAGAAAATAATTAGAAGAAAATTAGATTGTTATATACAGTTATTGGTTATTTTTTTTGTTGATATGTTATTTCCTAAACCCTAATAAATACAATTAACATGTTTAATTGACTCACAAACTTAATATGAAAGTCTCAGTATTGATCGTTTTAAATCCAATAATCTCAGTTAAAAATATGCTAACATGATTGCTTTTGCTAGCTAGATAGCTAAGTGGGTAAGAAAATCATAAATCTAAAGAAATATTTAAAGAATTGCAATTACAAACTATCTTATGAACTTATTTTTTTTTCTTAACCTCTCTAGGGTACGTGAGACGGTAGCGTCCCACCTCTTCAACAGCCAGTGAAACTGCAGGCGCCAAATTCAAAACAACAGAAATCCCATAATTAAAATTCTCAAACATACATGTTTTTACACCATTTTAAAGTACACTTGTTGTAAATCCAGCCACAGTAGTAGAGATTTCAAAAAGGCTTTACGACGAAAGCAAACCAAATGATTATGTTAGGTAGTGCCTATTCACAGAATAACACAGCCATTTTTCCAGCCAAAGGGAGGATCACAAAAAAGCAGAAATATAGATAAAAATTAATCACTAACCTTTGATGAGCTTCATCAGATGACACTCATAGGACTTCATGTTACACCAATACATGTATGTTTTTTTTGGTAAAGTTCATATTTATATCCAAAAATCTGAGTTTACATTGGGCCTTCCTTTGATTTTGCAGAGAGCCACATCAATTTACAGGAATACTCATAATAAACATTGCTAAAAGATACAAGTGTTATGTATGAACTTTTAGATGCATTCTCCTTAATGCAACCGCTGTGTCAGATTTTCAAAATAGCTTTACGGAAAAAGCAAACCATGCAATAATCTGAGAACAGCGCTCAGGCCCAATCAAATATACACAAATATATCCGCCATATTATGCAGTCAACAAAAGTCATAAATAGCATTATAAATCTTCACTTACCTTTGCTGATCTTCACGGAATGCACTCCAGGACTCCACTTCCACAAGAAATGTTTGTTTTGTTCGGTAATGTCCATCATTTATGTCCAAATTCCTCCTTGTTGTTCTAGCGTTCAGTACACTTTCCAAACTCACGACGCGCGTTCAAGTCCAGCGGAAAGATGGAAAGTTAATTACAGTCCGTAAAAACATGACAAACGAAGTATTGAAGCAATCTTTAGGATGGTTATTACATAATTCTTCAATAATGTTCCAACCGGAAATTCAATTCTCTTCAGAAGTGCGTTGGAACAGAGCTCCCTCTCATGTGAACCGCTCATGGTCAGCGCGATGGTCAGCTCGTGGCTGCTGGCAGACCTCGACTCATTCCCCTCTCCTTCGGCCCCACTTCACAGTAGCAGCATCAGACAAGGTTCTAAAGACTGTTGACATCTAGTGGAAGCCGTAGGAAGTGCAACATTACCAATATCCCACTGTATCTTCAATAGAAGCTGAGTTGGAAAATCGACCAACCTCAGATTTCCCACCTCCTGGTTGGATTTTTCTCAGGTTTTTGCCTGCCATATGAGTTCTGTTATACTCACAACACATTCAAAACGGTTTTAGAAACTTCAGAGGTTTTTCTATCCAAATCTACAATTATATGCATATTCTAGCTTTTATGGCTTTGTAGCAGGCCATTTACTCTGGGCATGCTTTTCATCCGGATGTGAAAATACTGCCCCCTACCCCAAAGAAGTTGTATGAAGCTTCTCAAGTTCCAGATTCACAGCACTTTTTACATAAAAACTTACGTAAAGATTCCTAAACAATATCTTAATATTTCATCATTTTCTTACATACTTTTCAAATATCTTCTTACAAACTTCTTAAATATCTTAAGATGATTGTCGCTAGGCAACCAATTTAGCTAGCTATCTAGCTAACAATGACAATCATGTTAACATATTTCGTACTGAGATTKCTGTTCMAAAACATGTTCTTGAGTTTCAAATAATAAATACTGACACTTTCAGATGAAGTTTGTGAGTCAATTAAACTTGTTCAATTGCTTTCATTAGCTTATTTTCTCACTGCCCTGAGTTTCAGACGAGGTTTCAGCCGTCTTGGAATTAGCAACATTTCCAKGAACAAATCCAAGAGTTTTATTTTCAAGAATCTAATTTCTTCACTTTTTGCTTCAGGAGAAACATAAGAAATAACGCAAGAACATATCCAATAAACATTTTGAGGAATAACAACTTTGCTTAACTTTCTTCATAAATCTATAGTTAAGGAAAAAATAGCATTTAAGAAATGTCTTCTTAAGAAGGTTTTGTGTATCTGAGCCCTGGTCTTGTTGCGTTTCCACATAATGCTGCTGGAGGCAGCCTGCCTGCAGCACACGAGCAGGTTAAAGACAGCTTAACAGGCTTAGACATGGACTTTGGTTGGAACAGTCAGGCCCYCAGCGATGTTGGTGTTGACTGTTTGTTTGTTAGTTTGAGCTTTGGAGAGAGAAAGGGGAGATGGAGGGAGGGAGGGAGCGAGACCGCTGGAGAGAGGAGAGATGGAGAACAAGATGGCTCTTGTCTTGTCCATGCTTGAGCCCTGTAGAGGCCACAATGCCTTGCTGCTAGCTGGCCCATGCCTGCTCTGGCTCGCTCTGCTCTTTCTCTCCSCCCTTTTTTCTCTCTCCCCTCTCTTATTTCCTCCCTCTCTCCACCTGCTCTATGGATAAGCCAATTAGAACCAGGCGGTGAGCTCATACCGTATCCACGGAGACTGTCGGGGATTGAGCCGGCAACCGGAGGCTCAATATCTCATGTTCCACCTACTGCTTATGTTCCCTTAAGCAAGGACTTAAACTAGAACGCTTTTTCAGCATAGAAAGTACCCGCTAGAGAACATTACAGAGCCTCCTCTTTTGCATATGCATCAATCCATATCAACCTGAAGGTGCACAAACATGCTTCATAAATAGTCCATAAACTATTGTAAATTATTAATTGCATGAAGAAATATTCTGGATAGTAATATATATTATATATATTATATTATATATATATTATATATATTTATAAAATACAACAATAAGTTATTTGTTTTGATAGATTCAAGGATATGTATTGTATAATTCTAAAAATCCTAGAAGAAGCGTAGGCCTCTAGCCTATAAAAACATTACAGTGAATAGTTTGATCAACTTTATTTGTAGATTTGATTAGTGATAAGTTATAGTATTAATAAAGTCCGTTAAGCTTCGTTTGACGAAGTAGAAATTAAAAATATGAATATATAATATACAGCCAGGAGACAGGTGAAATGATTTGCTGTATTACTAAATTAAAGCACAGTGCATGAACAATTGTAAAGGATTAATTGCATGAAGAAATATTTGTGGAGATATATTCATGACAAGATATAAAGACATTTTGATTGAATCAGACACTGTATTGTGCTTTTATACCGTGCCTTTACTCATGAATCAATTTGGTCTTCTCTTTATGCTTCGGGTCCACAGTCAGCACACACTTCGGGGCTTTGTGTGAGAAAGCACCACAAAATAATCGGTTGCACTGCACCACAGTTTTCATGGCTTTGTTCGTGTGCACCTGCCGACTTGACATTGTCTTATTTTCTTTCTGAGTGGGAGTTGTGGTCGTGGGAGAGGGACAGCAGGATGCCTGACTGCTTGGAGTTGTGGTGCTTGGGGAAGAGGGACAGCAGGACCTGCTGACTGCTTGGAGTTTGTGGTGCTTGGGGAAGAGGGACAGCAGGACCTGCGGACTGCTTGGAGTTGTGGTGCTGGGGAAGAGGGACAGCAGGACCTGCTGACTGCTTGGAGTTGTGGTGCTTGTGGGGAAGAGGGACAGCAGGACCTGCTGATGCTTGGATTGTGGTGCTGTGGGGAGGAGGGACAGCAGGACCTGCGGACTGCCTTGGAGTTGTGGTGTTGGGAAGAGGGACAGCAGGACCTGCGGATCTGCTTGGAGCTGTGCTTCTTTCTTGGATGTTCTTGGTGGTTCTCATGAAGCTTACTTGTCAGATCCAGTAGGATGCATGGTGCTGATGAAACACTCTTATTTTATGATACATCTGTACACTGTGAGTGTTGCTTTACCACTCTCCATCACTGATGTGGAGTACACTCCACTGGGAGGTTGTTTAGCACAGAGGAGGGCAGCTCCTGTCTTTGTTGTTTACTGTTGCGAGCAGGCTTCTCTTCTTTGCAATCAACTTGTCTGCCAGGGAATTGATGTGTAAGTTGTCCATGGTCACATTTCTGCCTTTGCCCATGAAGGCTCCAGGTGTTCAAACCCACAGTCTCAGACAGTCGCTCACCCTGGTCTGGTTTCATCTTTCCCTGATATGGAAGCATTGAGATAAGTATTGATTTGGACATCAGCGCTACCAAAACTTAACTAAAGCACATGCACCATGATCAGTTTCTATCTGGTTTCTAGCGCGCATTCATGTCATTGAGAACATGATAACACGTTATTATGTTAGCTCGTTTTGCATGTTTGAGTAGAGCATGCTGCCAGGTGAGTGGTCAGTGCTGATGCAGGGACAGTGGAGTGGTCATGTGTGAATGCTGGGACAGTGGAGTGTCATTGCTGAATGCAGGACAGGTGGAGTGGTCATGTGCTGAATGCAGGACAGTGGAGTGGTCATGTGCTGAATGTCAGGGACAGTGGAGTGGTCATGTGCTGAATTGCAGGGACAGTGGAGTGGTCATGTGCTGAATGCAGGGACAGTGGAGTGGTATGTTGTGAATGCAGGGACAGTGGGAGTGGTCATATGTGCTGAATTGCAGGAAGATGGGAGGTGGTCATGTGCTGGAATGCAGGGACAGTGGAGTGGTCATGTGCTGAATGCAGGGACAGTGGAGTGGTCATGTGCTGAATGCAGGGACAGTAGAGTGGTAATGTGCTGAATGCAGGGACAGTGGAGTGGTAATGTGCTGAATGCAGGGACAGTGGAGTGATATTCTTGGAAAAAGTGACATTTGGAAAAATAGCTGCACCTCTTGAATTTTTTCATAGAAACTGCAGAATATTCTCTTTCAGATACTATATAGATATCACAATATTTTAACTGCATGCGACTTTAATAAAGCGATGCTCCTTTCCCTGCATCTGTCAATTGCAAGATGCACCCAGTTTCATGTACAATTTAACTGATAGGCRTAATATTATCACTCATTAGATTATTGTTAATTTAATCTGATCTAACTCTTATTATGTGTGAAATTAGTTTTGGTTTAGTTGAGGTGTAGTTTCGATGCCCCGGTTGTGCAGGCTGACTGGCATCCCGCTCATCAACTTGGATAGAGTCAAGGATGTGTTTTACACTATTCTAAAGGCTTACTGCAACACATAGCATGTCTTCATTTCCCTTACAATACATTCCATTAGTAATACAGTTGAAGTCGGAAGTTTACATACACCTTAGCCAAATACATTTAAACTCAGTTTTACAAAACTCCTGACATTTAATCCTAGTAAAAAGGACCTGTCTTAGGTCAGTTAGATCACCACTTTATTTTAAGAATGTGAAATGTAAGAATAACAGTAGAGAGAATGATATATTTAATATTTTATTTCTTTCATCACATTCCCAGTGGGTCAGAAGTTTAGTATTAGTATTTGGTAGCATTGCCTTTAAATTGTTTAACTTGGGTCAAACATTTCGGGTAGCCTTCCATAAGCTTCCCACAACAAGTTGGGTGAATTTTGTCCCATTCCTCCTGAGCGCCAACGCTGAAAGACATAACACAAACTTGACATGTTTTCTACATGATGGTATTTTCTCGTCTGAGTGATTCACAAACATGAGGTGCCCTAGCTGACACACAAGCCCGTTGTCTCTCCATCCAAAACAGAGACAGCTCTTTCTAGAATGTCATCTTGTGATGGTTGGGAAAACTATACAAGGTATGGCTATTGTATTTAGAAGTAGTATAGCAATTAGCCCTCATGTCAAAGGACTCTAAAACGTGAAACTTCCAATAGAAGAAATTGAATGAACGGGACCGGTGGGTTTCTGACTAGGCCCGATCCATAGAATGGGTTTTAAACATGCCCCTTCTTAATGACAATTGGACCAGCCACTCTGTTTTCAAACAGAAAAAAAATATTATTCATCATTTTAGTGGATGGACTTCTACCCTTATTGCCCCTTTTCTTGGTTTAATAGTTTTAAATTAAGTATCACTATGTGAAAACACACATTGCTATCTTTCCTTCCTTGGAGCTGCTTTTTCCCTGAAATAGCTGTAGCTACCCAATGATCAGAGAACTGCAGTAAAACGGGAATGTCACACTTAGAAATTCCCTCAAGGATTTGGTGGAACTGTTAAAAACATATGTCGTAAAAGGTTCCCATCATCTCCCCAGTAAGATTTCACTTGCCATAATAATCAACACAGCTTTTGGTGAAAGGGATCCAAAACGCATCAAAGAGATGCCATGCATCAGTCATAGCAAGAGATTATAGGCAGCAATTACAGATTATGGTTCCATATTTGAGAACAATTCATATCACCAAATACATTTTTACTAAAATTGATAACACAACCACGGAAGGCAAACTCTTATATGACTGCTATATTCACTTTGGCACACCGGACAGACTCCATCTCGAGATACTGTCTGCTACACAATCTGAAACGCACCAGATTCAGTTTGACCATTTTATAAGCCCACAATGGTAGACTACAACTCTTTGGGGGTAAAACACAGTCTCCATTCCCAAATGGCACCCAATTCCCTACTTTAGTGCATAACTTTCCCTAATGGCCCTGGGTCAAAAGTAAGTCACTAACAAGGATTAGAGAAAAGGTCGTCAGCCAAATTTGGGGACACATCTAAAACTACTGGCTACATGTAATGTAGATAACTACTGCATTATTCTATATATAACAACAGATTTAATAAACAATATTACTGTATTCTTAGAATGTCGTTACATCTCTAATTGGACATCACATTGACCGGCGAAATATATAAGGCTAGATTATTTTTTTAATATTTACATTAACCATACAAATACTTTGAAAATCGTATTTCATACTCTTCAAAATTGGCTCATACATGCTGAGACTGTCATTTATGTCTTTGAATAAGGAACTCCTGCCTAACATTTCAATACTTCGGTGGGGACCAAAGCAGATATCTTTTCATGAATTGTCCAACTTGTTTACACAGTGAACAGGGACACCATTTTGGCCATCTGTCATTCGCAGCACGCACATGGAATGGACCCATAATTAAAAAGGCCCAGTGTAAAGCGTGGCAAGGTAGGAGTGCATAAAGACAGGTACCAGCGACCAAGAAAAACACAGCACATTACTCGCAGTTCTGTACTGCCCCTCCTCCTTGTCACTTGCTCTTCAGCTGAACACAGCCTCTATATGCGTTCTTTAATGAACAATGGGGAGAACTATTCCTAACAGGCAAAGTCTTTGTGTTGTTTCTTGAAATCCCAGAGAGTACTGGTTTAAAAGAACTGTGCTTTTTTTTTCCAGTGGGCCTGGGGAGTTGTGGAGTCATCAAACTGTTCAGTATCAAACAAAGTTTGACACTGCTAAACACACCTGGGTTACAGATATCGCATTGTTGCATTGATCTAATAGTTTCTAGTAAGATATTACATCGGACCAAAGGTAAATCAAATAATTATTGACAAAAACGGTGTTCTTTTTTCCCTATTCAGTTTAGAGAATAAAGCAATTATTTCCGTACTGTACGACCAAACCAAATGAAGAATATTATATATATATATTTTTCTGTCTTTCTCTCCTAGTTAAAAAAGGCACAGCATTTTTGCCTTGCAGTCACAAACGGTGCACAAGTACTTAAGTAAATTCACCAGGTGGTTCCCATTATTGTGCATATTTACAAACAAAAATATGTATGCAGTATAAAGGATGAATGCTGTTTAAAATAGAACAGGAGTGCAATCAATCATACCGTATTTATCTGGGTATATGATTATAGATAGACCATAGAGTGAGATATTTACTCAAATAAAAGTGGCCTATTTCAAAAGGTAATCGGTTCCATAGGTTATTAGGGTCGTAGGGTATAAAGTCATAGGTTAACGCCCATTCTTAAACCAGAATCATGGCCTCTAGGTACTTTCAAAGGCTCCAGGTCTATAATAAAAAAATACTGATCCCAGCTGTAACAGTTATAAACAGAGCACTTTTGGTTGACCACAGTTTTTTACATATACTTTGCGTTTCGTTTTTAAAAAATCAATGTTCTAAACAGAACAAATCTCAGATTAACAGAACATACTTGCCGTTTCTGTGCATAAAAAGGCATATTTGGAGACTAAAGTATTACAGGAGAGGATTAACATGGGATTAGGATTTAACATGGGATTTAGAATATAGAATGAAAAATTGGTTTAAATCTCAGACCAAAGGAGGTCAAATCTGTAGTGGAGCATCAGTTGCAAGCTTTTTACTCTGCCTTTGCCACCAATGTATACAGGCCGTGCCGAAGACTCAGTGTGGAGTCTACGTGTTTCATACCTTGTGGAATGTAGAGAAATACCCCAAAATAATTACTTTTAAAAAACCATCAATTCAGGGAAGGGGTTTTATCAAAACTCAATGTGGTAAAATACTTGCTGTCGCGTCTTAAGTTATCTATTTTGTTAAATAGACAAATTGAAGCCTAGCGAGCGACTTTGCTGAAGAAGAATAAGTAAATCTAGATGGACGCATTGCCTTTTCCCGGCATCAGGTACCCAGTTAATAATCTCCCAACCCAAAACCAATTTTGGGTAACAGAGTTTCAAAAGGAAGAAAAGGAAAAATGACAATTCATGCAGACATTGAACACAGTTTATACATCTGAACTTCATGATTACCCATTCGATGAGTAAAGTTAGTCGTTGACATTTGTCTGTTATTTGACCGGCTGTTTACAAAGCTAGTGGTCACTCATACAGATCCTCTCTCCGAAATTGAACCAGGCATCTTCTCATCATTTAAGCAATGCTAAGATTTAAAAGTTTGGTGTTGTAATTGGTTCGTAGTTTTGGGCAAACCTTCAGCATTTGTTCATTCCTTTCTAAATAACTTCTAAAATACGCGAGGACCATCTTACCTTCACGCCATGTGTTTTATTTTTGGCATTTTCTTTACGCTCATAAATTGAACTTGCGTTAGAAAAATATACCTTTCACAGGTAAAATACTGTTTTTAACCAATGTATCTGTCTTCCTCAGAAGCAATCCACCACTGGCCCACAGGACGTCAATTATCAACGTCCTATTCCACTTGGGGTTCAACATACATTTTAATTGAAATCTGACATTGCGGACACACACGATTGATTGAACTAGGTGTCGTGCCCAGTGGGAAGAATTCCTCAATCTCTATTAACAGTAGGTCATATAACAAAGGGGAGGACGGTAACTCATTTCATCGTTCCCTGGTTCACTCCACCCAAATCACAGCTTACACAGGTTAAAGGTGTGCCTGTTGGCCACTTGCGCTTGACACATAGGCTGTTGACCGTCATATCTACCGGTCATTACAACAGCAAACTATGATAGCTCTACTTCTGGTCTGGGCTTGACTCTTATTTCGATATTTTAAGAGACATTTTTCTTACGTTTGGTCCCCAATATATCCATTTATTTTGCCTTGATTTCCTGGGCTGAGTTCATCCAGAGCCTGAATAGTTATCCCGATGATCAGTGTATGTTAGGCTCCATGTTGTGTCCTTTCACTGTTCCATTATCATTTACAGTAACCTCACGCGAACTGATCATTCTTCCCTCTACACATAGCTTAGATTAAGACAACACTAGTGCCAAAAAAGCTCTTTTTTAGCGATGGGGCTAGTGCCATTGGGATCTTTCACAATTTCTTTAAGCTAGTCAACTGGGTGGAACTTCCTTATGATTAACGCAAAGGATCCATCATTAATTCTTATGCAGGTGCCATCAGGAGGGACCAGCCTCATTAATGATCATTTTGTGGGAAGCAAACATCCATAAACTGCAGGTCGGCAGCTTTAAATCGCAACAATTCCCTATACCTGTTTCAAATTTAAATTAGCTCCAGATCACAGTATCACCCTTATTCAGCTTTGGAGTTTGGCCAACTCATAGAAGTAGATAAACTCAGATAACAGTGACTACCTTCTCAAACTGGACATGGTTTCTCAATTTGGTTGTTGCCGTTTCTCTCCGACAGGAATGCGCATAGTGGGACAGATTACAAAGAATGCAATGATTATCTATCTAAATTCTTATGCCCGCTACAACAGGCTTCAACTTGCAACCCTGACTTGGTCAGCTGAATAAGTACGTTACCATTAGATCAGTCTGTTCTCGATTGCCCGCGTTGGTTTGCTTCATCCTGTTACAGGACGTGTTATAAGCTTTAAATTTCAGAAGTCAACAGATTCCAGTGACGCCCGATATCCGGGCCCAACAGACTTAGTGACGCGCCGATTTTAGTCCGGCCACAGACTTGAGCGGACGTGATAGTTCCGGCATCCTCATTTGTGACATACTGTAAGCTACGTGGCTCTGAACCACAATTTCGCCGGGGTAATGCACAGCCCGAACACGCACCTTGTCATAAATCCCCAGGAGATCCTGATGGTGGCCTGGCCTCGTGCTACTGGGAGAACCCATGCAAAAACTGCAGTTCAAGCTGTGGACATGCTGGTCTAGCACTCGGGTGTAGCGCGAGAACTAGTAGGTACCGCGTGACGGACTGCTACTCTACATGGCCTTCTTTTCGTTGGCTGTTTCTTGGTTCTCATGACGCATCCTTGTCAGATCCATGCAGAGCCATAAGGATTTTGCACTTGTCTGTGGAGATTTTAGGAAAAAGGACTCTTATTGCTTTGTATGGTTATTGTTACCTGCTTCCGTAAGTGACGTGCCATAAACAACAACAATTAGATCACATCTGATAAGCAACTGAGTACAAAATCGACTCCTTATGCCTACTCTTCTACACTTGCAGTCTCGATTGGTGACAGTAATACCTCCACGGAGAGATGACAGGTGAGTTACGTGCAAAGAGGGTCAGGATCCATGTCTTTAGGTTTGAGGTGTGTACTTGAGTGCAGGAGGAGAGGTCCTCAGTGTCTTACTTCTAATTTAGCAACTTCTCAAATTTGTGCTCTTTGCTAGTGGAGAGAATTCAGATGAGATGTATGTTCCATGATTGCCAAATGACCTGGTCAGACTATTTCGCCTTGGTGTGCACTCTATATGTGGAACAGGGCTCCCAGTCGCAGCTCTATGCCAACTGGTCCCCACCTACTCTAGTTCGTCTCCGTACATTGAGTGAAATACCTCAAGCGTGCGCCCGGGCATTTCCTTGTTTGACATACATTACGATTGATCTCATTACGTATCATGCCCCTCATTGTAATATAGCGATAATCGCGCTATTATTCCTTGTCGCATTAGCCTAGTACTTTTGCCTCTTGTGCCACTTGTGCTCAAGAGCCTCTCAAATCTGCATCCTGAATAGATCTTCTGACTAAAGTCAATCGACCGTGATTGACTATGATTCCTATTTCTGTCTTGGTTTTCTAGCGCCCATTTCACTCCAATGAACACATATAAAAAACGTTATCTATTGGCTCTCACTCGTGGTGCTATGTTGTCTGTCCTCGATGGCAGATAGGCTACGACCGTGTGAGTGTGGAGTGCTTGTTGAATATAGCCGGGACAGGTTGTGATAGGAGTCTGTCGATTGCACCTCACTCGATAGCCTAGGGGGACATCGTGGAGTGGTCATTGTGGTGAACTAGTTCAGGGCAGTGGCGGTAGACGTGGCATGTGCTGAATTGCAGAGGATCAGAGTGGAGGGCGTTCGAGTGTGTTGTTCTGAGAGTGTCGCTCTAGCTGATCTAGTGTGCTGGGTGTTGCATGTGCTTGAGAATTTGAGTGAAGTTGTGGAAGTGTTAGTGTGCATGGAATCAGAGGACGTATAATGGAGGATGTCGTAGCGAGTGGCTGGCCTGAATGCAGGGACAGGTCGGAGTGGTCTTTGAGGTGGATGACTTAGGGGATCAAGTGCGAGTGTGATGTCGAATGTTGACTGAAATGGCGACTTGTGAGTTGCAGTGAGGTCGTCGATAGTGCTGATAGATAGCAAGAGGAACGGAGTTTAGGGAGTTTAGTTTTAGGCATTGTGATCTGTGTGACAGATTGAGCGGGCAGTGTGGTGTGGTTCATGTAGTCTTGCGTAAATGGCCAGGACTGACAAGTAGAGTGTAGATGTGCTGTGAAGTGTGCTAGGACGCAGTGTGGCTTAGTTATTGTAATGCATTGAATTGCTCGAGTTTGGCAGGTTGGATTGTGATTTATGGTCTTATTGAGAAACTCGCGTATTGGTGAAAAATAGCTCACCGCTTGAATGTTGTTTGCATATAGAAACTGTCGTATAGAAGTTGAGATTCGTCTGTCTGGAGTACTGTAGATAAGATATCTATGGAATTATGCTGTTTGGTCAACAATGCATGCGACTTTAAGGTGCATAAGTGGCGAATGCTCTTTCCCTAGCCATCTGTTCAATTGCAAGGATGTCTCTAAACTCCAGGCCGCCCTCTTCATGATACCACTATTATATACTGGATAAGCTGCTCCATCCCAAATATATACTCAGACCTTCATTAAGTATTTACTCATGTTTCATAATCTCAATCTCATGGATCTTAACTCTTTGAATAATATGGATGGAAAAATTGATTTTCTTTCGAGAAAATTGATGCGTTACCTGTACGATTTCGAATAGTCACGCACACCAAGAGATAGTGTAGGATCTAAGAGTGAACTGGGGCCAATCCACGCTCATTGCAACGTGGATGAGAGTTCAGGATGTGTTTACTACTATTTTAGAGGCTTGACTGCAACACTAGCATGTCTTTGCGCTTCGGCACTTTCCCCTATTATCACGGACTATACATTCCATTGGTAATAGCTCTGGAGGTTTTAGCATACACCTTAGTCCAATGAATAGCATTTAAACTCAGTTTTCAAAATCCTGACATTCTAATCCTAGATAGAGTTTTATAGAAGAATTACTCCTGCATTGTGATTGTCAGTTAGGATCCACTACTTTTACTTTATAGAGTAGTGTAGAAATGATATATTTAATTTGTTAATTTGCTTATTCACATTTGCGCAGTGGGTCAAGGAAGTTTAGATCTGGTATTTTGGTTTGCATGCATTGCTTATATATTGTGTGTTAACTTTGGTCAAACATTTCCTGTGGTAGTTTCGCTGTTGTAATTGTAATTTGGGGTCTCCATTTAAGTTGTTCTCTTCCCACATGCTAATATTGGCGTGAGGGTGAGGCTCTTTTGTGCGCTATTCTCTGCTTACTGAAGCTGCCAACGCTGAAAGTGTCAATGAGCTCTAAGACTGTTATCGATTTTAGCGCTGTTGCTGTATCGTAATCCATTGCTGCCGGATAGGTGGATCTTAGATAAGGTTAGTGATTACACTACTATCGACACACCAACACATCACCACCGATGACCACATCAACAGCACAACACAGATCTCGCAACAGCACACACCACACACAACATCACCACACAGACGCACACACACCACCAATACACGCACTATACATAGATGTTTGGCACCTTAACTGAGCAGTGAAACATCGTTTCTCTGTTTCATGGTATAAGATAACGGTATGATTTTGCCCCACACAGTGTTTGTCCCAAACACAGTGTTATTTGAATTTACAAGTGCCTTCAGGAAAGTATTCAGACTTCTGATTTTCCACACTTTTGTTAAGTATGACTTATTTCATAAATTGAATAGCAATGTAAAAAAAAAATCTCATCATCAATCTAAATGCAGTACCCCATAATGACAAAGCAAAACAGGTTTTTAGACATTTTTTGCCTGGCTCCACTTAGGGATGGTGCCACGTTTCTCCAGAGTGGAACACTTTGCATCTCAGGCCAGAGATTCATCTTGGCTTTGGGTCATCAGACCAGGAGGTCTTGTTTCTCATGGTCTGAGAGATCTTTAGGTGCCTTTTGGCAAACTCCAAGCGGGCTGTCATGTACCTATTTCACTGAGGAGTGGCTTCCGTCTGGCCACTCTACTGATTAGTGGACTGCTTGCTCAGAGATGGTTGTTCTTCTGAAGGTTCTCCATCTCCACAGAGGAACTCTGGAGCCTCTGTCCGAGTGACCATCAGGTTCTTGGTCACCTCCCTGACCAAGGCCCTTCTCCCCCGATTGCTCAGTTTGGCCGGCGGCCAGCTCTAGGAAGAGTCTTGGTGGTTCCAAAACTTCTTCCCTTTAAGAATGATGGAGGCCACTGTGTTCTTGGAGCCTTCATGGTGCAGACATGTTTTGCGTCCCCTTCCCTCTTTCCTTGAACAGCTGATCTGCTAGTCTCGTGAGACGCAATTCCTTCACTAACCTTCTCCCCTCTCTCTCCCCTCTTCTCTTCTCTTCTCCCCCTTCTCCCTCTCTCCCCTCCCCCCCTCCTCTCTCTCTCTTATCCCTCTTTTAATTGTCTTTGGCTAGTTTTGCTGTCTGTCACAGAGATTTAAAAATGCGAGCCTACGTAAGTTTGACAAGATTTTTCACTGTTTCTTTCTCCACAAAGTAATAACGACTCATCTCTCTCTCTCTGCTGTGTGTGCGAGCGTGCTGTATCCGTTTGTGGTGAGTGTAATCAAGGTGTACTAGCAGATGTGATAGTAGGGTGGGGAGGACACTGTATGTGCAAATTGAAGCTGTTTTCTCCTCTAGTAGACGAACGAAGAGATGACAGGAGGAGAGAAGGTGTCTGTCTGACTCCTGATAATGAAACGGGTCTTTCAGCGCACAGAAACCAGGGAAGGAGAGAAAAGAGGAGGGTGTAGGGAGGGAGGGGGGGAGTGAGAGTGAAGAGCAAGTGTGGAGAAGATATCGAGAGCGTGAGTGGTAAGAGACGAGGGGAGTGAGCCAGAGGGTGTATGTTTATGTAAAGAGCACTCAAGGGAGGGAGCAGAGGGGTGTAAAGAGCCGGGAGGGAGCAGAGGCTGTAGGGTGTATAAGGCTAGGAGGGTGGGTAGCAAGGGATGTAATAAGGAAAGGTTGAGGCTTATAGCGCAGTGGAGAGTCATGAGGAGGTGTTATAAGAGTCTCTGGGGAGTGAGGGAGGCGGACTGAGGAGTATGGGGTGTTTTAGTGTTTGGATTGCATATACGGATAGCAGGGGGGTGCTTAGTAGCAGAAGGGGTTAATATGGAGCGAGGGAAGATAGGAGCAGGCTAGCGAGGGAGTGTATGAGTGTAGGCTTTGGGATTGGGGATGAGTGAGCTCGAGGAGGGGTGTTAGGGTCTGAGAGTTTGGGGGAGCAC